>NC_079395.1:18901211-18917933 GCF_029220125.1 Pseudoliparis swirei | reverse complement strand
CAATAGATGTCATGTGGACCAGGAGTGACAATAGATGTCAAGTGTGACCAGGGAGGACAATAGATGTCATGTGACCAGAGTACAATCTGATGTCATGTGACCAGTGAGGACAATATTGTCATGACTCAGGAGGACAATAGATGTCATGTGACCAGGAGGCAATAGGATGTCATGCGTGACCTAGGAGTACATAGGATGTCATGTGGGACCAGAGTACAATAGATGCTTCATGTGACCAGAAGTACAATAGATGTCATGTGACCAGGAGTAGCAATAGATGTCATGTGACCAGGAGTACAATATGTCATGACCAGAAAAGCAACAGATGTCATGACCAGAAGTACACATATGTCTCATGTGACCAGGAGTACAATAGATGTCGGGTGTGACCCAGGAGTTGCAATAGATGTCATGCATCAGGAGTACAACAGATGCTGCGTATTCAGGAGCATAGATGTTGCGACCAGGAGAGCAATAGATGTCATGTGACCAGGAGGGACAATAGATGTCATGTGACCAGGAGTACAATAGATGTCATGACCAGGAGTACAGATGCTGCGTGGACCAGGAGTACACATAGATGTCATGTGACCAGGAGTACAATAGGATGTCATGTGACCAGGGAGTACAATAGATGTCATGACCAGGAGTACAATAGATGTCATGTGACCAGGAGTACAACAATAGATGTCGACCAGAGCACAGATGCTGCGACTAGACCAGAGTACAATAGATGTCATGCGGTGACCAGAAGTACATTAGATGTCATGACCCAGGAGTACAATAGATGTCATGTGACCAGAGGAGTACAATTAGATGTCATGTACTAGAGGACAATAGATGCTGTGACCAGGAGGCAATGGCGCTGCGTGACCTAGGAGGACAATAGATGTCATGTGATCGTAAGTACAATATAAGGCTGCGGACCAGGAGCAATAGATGTCAGGACTAGAGTACAATAGATGCTGCGTGACCAGGGAGGACAATAGATGTCATGTGTGACCAGGAGGACAATAGATGTTTATGACCAGACTAGATGTCATGTATTCGAGGACATGATGTCATGTGACCAGGAGTGACAATAGATGTCATGTGACCCAGGAGGACAATAGATGTCATGACCAGGAGTGTTGCCGTAAAGCCAGGGACCAGGAGGACAAGAATGACCAGGAGGACAATAGATGCCGGTGCATCAGGAGTACAATAGATGTCATGTGACCAGGGAGTGACAATAGATGTCATGTGACCAGGAGGACACTAGATGTCATGTGACCAGGAGGACAATAGATGTCATGTGACCAGGAGGACACTAGATGTCATGTGACCCTTGAGTACAATATATGTCAAGGTTGATAACTCCTCACCATGAACGACCCCTTTTACATTATCCATAATCTTTTGATAAATTTTGGTCAAAACAAAATGGCTGCTGCTGCTTTCAGGTTGTTTCCTCCTGCTCAGTGAGTTGAACTCTCCTCATAATCGACTACATTGATAGACATTGATAGTTTTTCAAACCGTGATGTGGGGGAATAATTGGTTGCATCCCAAAATAAAAATAATGGTTGTCTCTGAATCTGCATTTGTAAAACAGGCCTATGCGCCGCGGGACACTCGGATCAATACCAATTACCGGTGTGGCACATTGATTGATACTGTCGTTAATATTTAATCAGCGCCGGGACGCTCTTCTTTACATACTTTATCTCTTTTATGTCCGTTCTCCAAAAGTTAAAGAGCTATGCGTTCCGGGGTTATGGCTCTTCTACATCAATGGCTGTCCATTTGAGATGATTGGTTCAGAAATAAAAAGTCACTCCATTTACCATCGCCCTGTTCTCACCGTCAACTGCTGCACCCACACATGAATGTGGGAAACCCATTGCTCATCTCTTTTTCCCCCCCCAATGCCTCCGGCTCCAGACGGTGATGTTTTGATGTTTTTGGACTCCATACAATGCCACGCAGCACTGAGCTGAAAAATAAAAAGGGCATGTTTGTGAAATAACGGAAGGATGGACAGTGAAGTGGTTATTGGGCTCATTTCCCAACTCCAGGGCCCATGATTGATGCCTGCTGGCAGGTATTATGTAACAAAGAAGAACATAGATTACACACATGTGGGTGGAAATGCACAAAATAGCAGACGTGTCACATCGTGTCTTCATCTAAAACTACTTTGGGAGCATATATTTTATAAAAGGAAATCAATCAGGGGGAATCTGCTATTAGTCATCTGTGAACTGTATTGAGTCGCTGTAGTGCAATGTCAGCATATTTGCGCGTCAATTCGCTGCACAAGCAACTGTGTGAGGCTGTCGGCACAGCGAGTGGAACCAGAGTGTCGGCATCGCCCTCATGCTGCGCTCACACCAAAAGAATTTTGCTGTTGGAATTTTTTCGCGTGAGTAGATCTCACGAAAAGTCGACGCACTCTGGTTGCGAATGACGCGAAAAGCTGTACCTCATTCGCCAAAGTAGTCAACTTTTAAATATTTCAACTTTGCCAAAAAATTCGCCCGACTCTGAGTTGCGAAAGCCAATCAATTCAATTCAGTTCATTTTGTATAGCCCAATATCACAGATTACACATTTGCCTCAATCTGTACGCATAGACAGCCCTGACCTTTGACCTCACATCGGATCAGGAACAACCCTTTCACGGGGAAAAAAGGGAAGTTCAGCGTTGAGCTGCTCCGCCGTTGGTGAATCTAACTGCTGCTGCTCTCATGGCGCTGGAAGCGGAAGTTACTCAGACGTAGTCGGTGAAAGTCACCGAGCTGTGTGAGCCTACGGATGATGTCATGTATACAACTATATCTTTTATTCATGTTATTAACCCAAACACAAGGGCGTTAGATGTTCTGACGTTTGTGTGATGTCCACAACAAGGATGAAGCAGAACTAGTGGTGAGTTCTTCATGGTGGATGAAGGAGATGATAACTGTTTCCACGGACTAAAGCCACAGAGATAAGCCACGCCCCCTCTAAGGCGTGATTGAAAAACTCTAAATCCCATGTTTTTGTCTGCATGGGACATTTTCCACAGATGGAGACGTTAAAACCGTTGAGTAATATTGTTGGTTTGACGATCGACAGATCAGTCCCATCGGGGAGATTTCAAGGGTGGAACTTGTCTTGGACCTTATTTGGAAATGAGAAGTGATGCTTGCGAAGCAAACAAATAAATGTGCTGAATTCTTTAGGTGTGAATACGCGGACGACTGACCAGCAGTCATTCGGATTCATACTCTGGGGCCCACACATGCATGTACAAAAATACCATGGCGTTCCAACCAGTAGTTGCGAACAATATTTCAGCCTGGACCGAAATGATCCAAAATGATCCAAACACCACCTCGCACAGATCAAGTCCACGAAGCTTCAGCTCAAGTTCCATCAAGCTAAAGTTCCACCAGACTTCAGCTAAAGTTCCATCAAGCTTCAGCTAAAGTTCCATCAAGCTTCAGCTAAAGTTCCACCAGACTTCAGCTAAAGTTCCATCAAGCTTCAGCTAAAGTTCCACCAGACTTCAGCCAGTTCATCAAATCTCACAGCTAAAGTTCCACCAGACTTCAGCTAAAGTTCCATCAAGCTTCAGCTAAAGTTCCACCAGACTTCAGCTAAAATTCCATCAAACTTCAGCTAAAGTTCCACCAGACTTCAGCTAAAGTTCCATCAAGATTCAGCTAAAGTTCCACCAGACTTCAGCTAAAGTTCTATCAAGCTTCAGCTAAAATTCCATCAAGCTTCAGCTAAAGTTCCATCAAGCTTCAGCTAAAGTTCCACTCAGCTTCAGCTAAAGTTCCACCAGACTTCAGCTAAAGTTCCACTCAGCTTCAGCTAAAGTTCCACCAAGCTTCAGCTAAAGTTCCATCAAGCTTCAGCTAAAGTTCCACCAAGCTTCAGCTAAAGTTCCATCAAGCTTCAGCTAAAGTTCCATCGTCATCGTTCCATCAAGTTGGTGTTCAAGTTCCACCAGACTACGCCAGTGCACCCATCAAGCTTCAGTTTGTCCACCAGACTCAGCTAAAAGTTCCACCAAGCTTTCAGCCAAGTTCCACCAAGTCACAGCCCCATCAAGCTCAGCCAAAATCTATCAAGTTTCAGCTAAAACCACCAGACTTGTGCTGGTAAAGTCCTACTTCAGCTAAAGTTCTGTAAGCTTCAGCTAAAGTTCCACCAAGCTTCAGCTAAAGTTCCATCAAGCTTCAGCTAAAATTCCATCAAGCTTCAGCTAAAGTTCCACCAGACTTCAGCTAAAGTTCCACTAAGCTTCAGCTAAACTTCCAGCAGGCTTCACACACACTGTTGCACCATCTTCGGCCCCTCAGCCATACCGCTGCACAGCTTGAGAGGGATGACTGAAAACTTTTTCGCAGCTCGGGGAACTCTCTCGCTACGAGCTCGGAATAAGAGCTCCGGGCCATTTTGCATCTGTTATTTTTGTTGCCAGCAGAGTTTGACTGATTGTTGATGAGGAGGAGGAGGAGGAAGGGGGAGTCTGTGGGATCCCCAACGAGGTCGGGCTTATTATCCGCCTCTACGCAGACGACCCAACGCCGTGTCCATTACTTCAGCGCCTGAGATATTCCAGTAAACAGGAGCAGAGTGCACTTAGAGTGTCACATTTGTCTTTTCTTTCTTTTTGTGGCGGTGCTCGATAACAGACGGAACCGGACTCATGAGAGAGGACGGAGTTTGAGACGGAGGACCAATTCCTTACTACCTCTCTCTCTCTCTCTCTCTCCTTTTTCCTGTTATCTCAGCATGCTGTGGGTCTTCAAGAAGGTTGGATATTTGATATTGAAGTACTGGCTATAATATAGACAGGAAGCCCACGCTTCTTTTTTACCTCAATAATCTTGCGTCATCTCTTTTTTATTTCTGCTTTCACTGAGGGAAAAAAAAGAGTTTGGACTTCTTGGACTTTTTTCATGTCAATAATATTTAGAGCTGTTTGGATGCCACAGTATATTTTTACCACAGGTAGACTTTGTCCAGTGGTCATAATCTGTTTTTTTTGTTACATATTATTTAATTGTCCGGCTGGAGACAGAAGGGGGCAATGCAGACCAACCGGTAACGAGAGTCTGTGGCTTCCGGCCAATGAATTGCCAATTTAGTTTAAGAGGGCCTTCAAGCTATTCTGTGGACGAATATAACAACCACCCTGAGACGATCAGGAGTCACGAGGCCCCGCGTGGGAGCGCTCTATTCCTGTTTTGATAACAAGCCGAAGCAGAATACAAATACGAGAACATTTAAAACCAACTTTTTGTTCACGTCTTTCTTCATAATGAAGATTTTAATTGTCGATCGTGTCGATTAACGTGTTGCGTTTGAAAAAATATTGTGACCCGAAGTACAATAGCTGTCATGTAACTAGGAGTACAATAGATGTCATGTGACTAGGAGTACAATAGATGTCATGTGACCAAGAGTACAATATACGTCAAGGTTGATAATTCCTCACCATGAACGACCCCTTTTACATTATAATAGAACTCCTCTAGATCCGGATTAAAGCGCTCGCACCAAAACTTTTCTTCCAACCACAAGATAGAACTAACGTAGTTTATTACACCGCTGCACAAATAGCAATAATGAGCCGGGCCCCACTCAAACACAGGGTCAAGGGTCAAACACATTTGGAATAGAAGAAAGCAGCGATCCGGGGTTGCCTTTGCCAAAGGACAACGTCTCTCCTGGGAGACAAACTGGGTCCTTGACGTGGGCCGCAGTGAGAGCGGTAAAATATCAACACACACACACACACACACAATATTGCCCTTCTGCTGACACACACACTTTCTTAAAAGACATTTTCTTGAATCTTGCGCTTGGGCTGCAGTTCCAATTGGTTGCCGCTTGCTTGCTAACCTGCGGTGTGTTTCATAACCCTCAGAGTCCCTTTGAATCAAATCACTCAACGTTGCGCAAGGCTGGTGGGCCAGTGACACACACACACACACACACACACACACGAAGACACACACACACACGCACACGCATTACGCGATAGACCATCATCGATTCCAGCGTGCGGGTCGAGGTGCATTTTGAAGTCCGAGCAGGTTCCGTCAGCTGTGTAGGTCAGCTAAGGGTCGTCTCTATCACTCTCGGTGTACTGCACTCTGCTCAGACACCGCCTGCCTTTCATTACTCACTCCAAGGCCCTTTGAAAACGACGATGGAGGAAGAGGAGGAGGAGGAGAAGGGTGGCGGTGGCGGGTGGATACATATTGCCCTCGTCCCGTGTGAAAACCTATCGACTTTAATTATTTTCGAATAGTCACTTTCACTGGCTTTCGATAAACCGAGCTACGTGTTAATCGAAGCAAAGCAGCAGAGGGTTTCAAGCCCGGCCACGTCTGACGGAGGCCTTCCCCGTCGTGTTCGGCGGGCGGCAGTTTTTTTTCTCCTATGGGATGAATTTTCATCTCTCAATCACACGTTACTAACTCTGCTTTCTCCCCCGGAGTCGCTTTTTGACTTCACTGCCTCATGGGTCATCGGACCCTATGAGATTTATCATGATCCCATCCTGCTCTGATGGATCATCGAGGTCTGGGTCGTGGAAATTCCCAAGCTACCGACCACGTCACTGTCCTGCTGAGACCGCCCACTGTTGAGACCTCGCCCACCCTCCTCTCTACCGCCATCTGCCCATGGATCGTGGATATCCCATCGTGAACATGCCTACTATGAACTATTCATACACTCTGCCACCATTGAATGGCTTTTAACCTAGATCTGTCCTCTGTACACATGATATCTATTGTTCTGTCCATCCTGGAGAGGGATCCTCCTCTGTTGCCCTCCCCTCCAGGTTTCTTCCCTTTTTTCCCCCATACATGGGAGTTTTCCATCCAAGGGAGGTTTTAAAGGGGATGTCTATGTACAGGATTGTAAAGCACCCGAGACAAATTTGTAATTTGTGAAATTAATATACAAATGAACTGAATCTGAATTAAAACGCAGATGTTCAACGCTTGGCCGATGTCTCGTGTGATGATAGAACAGCTGGCGCGTTAACAGGACCAACGACTCGCCCCGCCCGTGCAGTATACGCCGGTGAAGCTAACCGAGACCAACACGCGCCAACATGTAGCTCGATGCGATGGGTTGATGTCACGGTGCTGCTGGTGGACGCCAAGGTTGCTACATGCTCACAGACATTGTTTTACAGGAAGGAAACATGAAGAAACGTTATGTTTTCTCGCATACGCTGTAAAAATACCATATTTTCTTTTTAAAAGGCGGAAAACTTCATAAACGTATCTTTTAAGGGAATACTCTCATTATAATTTCAAAAGTTTTAAAACATTTAAAAATAAACGCCTATTACCGTGGGGATGGGATCTAAAATGGTTTAATAAGACATTTTCTGCCATTTCATCCTCTCTTAACTTTTCCAAGTAAGGCTTACCCCAATGGCAACATTGTTATTTTACTATATCGAGGTTTTTTGGCCAATAAGAGAACTTCCTTCTTCTCCACTGTTTTCCTGCCATTGATTTACATTTGTCTTTTTCTCCCTTCTAACTTAATCCCAGGAATCATGTGCTACAGAGATCTGATTTTCAATATCAATTACGAGCCTCTACGCTCTGCCATCTCTTAGGATTTCTTTTTTCTGGGACTTTTTCTATTTGAAGACAATTGACCTATGAGGAATTCCTTTTAAAGGTGGAATAGAGGGGCGATACGAGTAAATGTTGGAGTTTTATAAAGGATTCACGTGATTTGATCTTCCCACCGAGATCGCACAGTGATGGACTTACGTGACTGTGTTATGCAGACAACAGCTTCACGGGAAAGATGCATCCACTTTCATTTTCACTGTATTTCCAGAACCTGGCCATCATCTCGCATCTCCTCGCTCATCTCTCTTCATTCTTATTTTAAAGTTTAATTTTACAATCACCCGCGTTGCATTCTATACACCGTGGACGCAGCTACAGAGGAGCAGTCCAGGGTTATGAGTGTCTTGATCAAGGACACATTAATGACTAGGGCGGGATTGAACCGCCTAACCTCCTGATTGAAAAGAGGGACCCATGCTAACTAACGACCGCAGAAACACCCTTTTATGGGAAATTTTACTGCAGGCGGCAGGAACTTACTCGCAATTACCAAATCCATCTGGGTTACTTCAGCTCCACGCAGACCCCCTACCATCTGGCGCAGTCTGGCTGCTGATACCGCGCCAGCCGGGTGGGGGGCCAATGGTAGTTCTAGATAAAAAGGTCAGTGAGTCAGGCTTAACTGGACTTGTACTGCGGGATGGACGTGGAGCCACTACCACCACCATCACTACTGCAATGCCTCCATTTGTGTTACCTGCCCAGGCACTAGGGAGGTACATCTGCAATTTTATTTATAACTCAACATCTTAAACCCCCAGACTTTGATATTTATAAAACTAGTTCAATATGTTGTGCGTGATGGTGTGGTGATTTAGTCAAAAAACAAGTCTAGACCCGCTTAACAGACGCAGGATCCGTCTCACGATAGCAAGCACAGGCGCCAACAATCAGGGCCGAGGTGTCCCCCCTCTTCCTGGATTTCCCGGATGCCTTCCATGTGAGACTTCTCAGGGAACTCCATTACTATTGCAGTCGGGTATCGTGCTCCTCCACCTACGATCAATACTCTTCCATTAAGGTGATGAATCGGTCCGTCTTCCTTCACAACCCTCTCATGTCCAGACAATTCTCGGACCCACTGATCCAAATGTCATTGTGTGGCCGTGACGGCGCAATTCATCCAACGAGAAGGCTGAGGGGTGGGGATCTGTTGGGCCAACGCCACATCCTCACCGCCCGATACATTTAAAAAAGCGCTTAACTCACACGGAGGCATTCATTTCTCAAATGGAGACTGAGGGATGGATTTTATACGCCGAACACTCTGATCTTGTTTTCAAATCCCTGCATTTGAGAGTTGATGGAGACGAAGGCTGTTTGATCAATAAGGTGTCGGATTATACCGTGGGAGCTTAAAACAAGTGAAGTGCTGCCGTGATACATGTGCCAAGCGACATGGGCCAAGCGTATGTGCTAAGCGACATGTGCTGGCAAGCGACATGGGCGGCTAAGCGTAACATGGGCTGCTGCATAGCGCTGTATAAGCGTATATGGGCCAAGCACATTACGTGCCAGGCGACATGGGCCAAGCGATATGGGCCAAGCGAACATGGGCCAAGCTGATACATATGCGCTTGCGTTTACATGGGCCAAGCATATGCTAAGCGTGATATGGGCCAAGCTATACATGTGCTAGGCGACATGGGCCAAGCGTTTATATGGGCCAGGTTAGCGAACATGTGGCCAAGCGTACATATGCCAAGCGTATATGGGCCAAGCGTATATGCTACATGCCAAGCGTAAGCGACATGTGCGCTGCATATGGGCCAAGCGTATATATGCCAAGCGTACATGGGCCAAGCCGTGATGTGCCAGGCGTATATGGGCCCAAATACTTACAGAACCCTCAGTCCACATCAGCATCATGTTTATCAGCCGACTCCGACGCCTCGCTGAGCTGTCGCTCCACAACTAAATGCAGAGCCAGCCTCTGGAAAACAGGAATGCAGTTGGTCATCATTTTTTTCCCGGAGATAGACGTGACAGAGCCATTTTTAATTTAATAAAAGGGCAAAAGGGTTTGTTAGCTCGTTCTAGATCTAATTTTCCTTCAATTTACCAGGCTGACATCTTCGCCTATCCTTTGGTAATCTAAAGCGAAATGCAGCGGGCGGCTAAGCAATGGGGAGAGTGACTGGGAGTGACGGCTCACATGCAGCGCCGCCGACAGAGCACACTCTGGAAACTAAGTTCACGGTTCTCTGGACGAGAGAGAGAGGGAGAAAAAGAGAGAGAGAGAGAGGGGGGGAGAGAAAGAGGATAGAGGGGGAGAAAGAGAGGAGAGAGAGAGAAGAGAGGGGAGAGGAGAGGGGGGGAGAAAGAGAGGAGAGAGAGAGAGGGGGGGGAGAGAAAGAGGAGAGAGGGAGAGAAAGAGAGGAGAGAGGGGGAGAGAGAGAGGAGAGAGGGAGAGAAAGAGAGGAGAGAGAGCGGAGAGAGGAGAGAGAGAGGAGAGAGAGAGAGAGAGGGAGAGAGAGAGAGAGGATGAGAGAGAGAGGAGAGAGAGAGAAGAGAGGGGAGAGAGTAGAGGAGAGAGAGAGAGGATGAGAGAGAGAGGAGAGAGAGAGAGAGGGGAGAGAAAGAGGAGAGAGGGAGAGAAAGAGAGGAGAGAGGGAGAGAGGATGAGAGAGAGAGATAGCGAGAGGGAGAGAATGGTCATGGTATCGACTGCTGAAGAGAGCCACGCTGCACTAATGGATGTCCACCGTGTGTCGGATGTTTCTTTGAGTCACGTGGGTTCAGACTCACAAAATAATAATTTTACAAATAAAAAAGAAGAAGATTATCTCACGCTCATTGAAGTTGTTGGGGGGGCCAAAGGCCCCGTCCAGTGGAGTTATGGGGAATGTGGCATTCTTGGTTTTGATCCCCTTCAGGGCCCGAAATGTGTTTTAATTACAGATGAATCATTTAGCGAATGAAATGCCAGAGAACAGCGGCGCCGACTCAGAGTCTCAGCTCGCTGCTCGGCTGCTGAGCGCCATGCGAAATGAGAGGAAACATGTTCAGTGTGTAAAAGAAGACGCAGAGAAGACGAGACAGAACTGTGTTGGTCCCCTTGATGCAGGAACCTTCATTGATCCACACAGAATGTTTAGAAGGTATGTCCGACACTCTGTCACCTTTATTAAAATACATTTAAAAAGCCAGTAAACAGTAAAGAAAACACAACAACAACAACAAATAACAATGCGTATTTGGATACAAACCAGTAAAACGGGGAGTATTTAACACTGTATCTCAATATTACCAACACGATAACGACTAGAGTGCACATGGACACTTAGACCTCAATAAAAGTGCTCTGTCAGCATTTTTCATTCCAGTACTAGACCTTTCTTTTCCTTTTTCTTTTGTTTTGACAGTGGAGTTCCCTGAAGAACTCTCTGCCACATTGCTGGAGTAATCCGCTTTTATAATAACTCCCAATGAACTTGAACAGCGGCCCACGCAGTGACTACTCTGCATGTTCGTGATGATTGTTTTACCCGATGAATGAATCTCTGGCTTTGATGTTCAGATGATCTGAATAACCATACCGCGGCTCTCTGCAAACCTCATGTGCTATCAAAAGCGACAGGATTCCCACTCCGGCGCCTCCCCTCATACAGCGGTCTGAGTCGGGTTATCGTATACGTCAAGCAGTGGGATTGTGTAAAATAGAGCAGCAAAAGTGAACAACAATCTGACTTATGCAAGTGGAACAACAATTAATTTAATTCAGCTTTATTTGTATAGCCCAATTTCACAACGGGCCAAATTTGCTCCAGAGTGCTTTTACAATCTGTACACATAGACATCCCTGCCCCAAAACTGTGATCGGATCAGGAAAAACTCCCCAAATAACCTTCTAGGGGGAAAAAAGGAAGAAACCTTCCAGGAGAGCAACAGAGGAGGATCCTCTCCAGTGATGGACAGAACAATAGATGTCATGTGTAATAGAAGGACAGATTAGAGTTTAAACACATTCAATGGGAATATGACAGGAGGTATGAATAGTTCATAGTAGGCATATTCCACGGCTGGAAGACCTCCACCCATCCATCAGGGCAGGATGGAGGTAGAGAGGAGGAGTATGCGGAGTCTCAACAGTGGGCGGAGTCTCAATGAGGGAGCAGTGGCGTGGTCGGTAGCAGGAATTTACCACGAACTCCAGTACCTCGATGATCCTATCAGCAGATATGATTTATGTCGTCCCACAGGGTCCGAACTGACCCCGAGACGTGAAGTCGTGCAAGGACTCGGGAGAAAGCAGAGTTAGTAACGCAGATGGAGAGATGAAAATTCATCCCTAAGGAGAGAGAAAAAGAGGGAGATAGGTGCTCAGTGCATCCTAAACGCCCCCGGCAGCTATAAGCCCAGAGTGAAAAGATATCAAGGGGCTGGACCAGGTGAACCTGATTCAGCCCTAACTATAAGCTCTGTCAAAGAGGAAAGTCTTAAGTCTACTTAGACTTATACAACTGGAACAACAAGCAAGCCTGCAATGAAAACAACCAGTTGACACCAAACGAGCCAATGACATACAGCTGTGGTCACTATGCAGCTTAATCCTGTAAGCAGGCGCGACTCGTGATGGATGTAATAGTGCAGTGAGGAAGTGGCTTGGCTGAGTGTGTGTGTGTGTTTGTGTGTGTGTGTGTGTGTGTGTGTGTCTTTGTGTGTCTTTGTTAGTCCCTCATCACACAGTGAAGATCAGTATCAGTGGTTCTAAGAGCGAGGAAATATTCTCATTATATTATTGTAATTATTAAATCAAAACTTTATATGGCAGCGTATACCGTATTTAAATAGCTAAATGTGATCAATAGATGATCAACCATATAATGAAGCAATCAATCAGGTTTTATGAAACCAGATCTATTACGGGCCTTGCAATCAATCACTGAATCAATCACGCGACCCCCTGACCTCTCGTCTATCTGTCCTCTTGTTCAGCGGTCCCCAACCTTTTTTGAGCCACGGACCGGTTCCGTGTCAGAAATTATTTTCACGGACCAGCAATATAAATGACGTAATAAATACACGCCATACACTATACGAAGGGCATAAAGTGCCAAAACTACAACCATCATTACGCCTAAATTAGTGTGAGCTGCGGCGCTTGTTTACTTTATCGGCCAACTTGAAAAATAGTGCTGTCATTCCCTGAAGTGACAGAATTCATTGAGCAGGTTGAATATGTTTAGATTCTTGTCATCAAAAGGCCAGCAGAGGGTTCGCTGCGGAGACTCCGCTTCGCCAACCGAGCAAACCTGAACTTTAAGACCCTGAACGCGGCTTGCCAGACGTACATCGGTGGATCCGGTCCTTTTTCAAAATAATATATTTTTCCGACTGATTAAAAAAAAAAAATTTAAAACTTTATTTATTCACTTTTTTTCCGGGTTCCAACCAAAGGTCAAGCCAGTTCGGGGTTGGGGACCCCTGCTCTTGTTGACCCTCACTGGTCGATGGTATCCGACAAACTAACACATGTGGCCCTAATGTGATCATCATGTGGCCCTTATGTGGCTCTTATGTGGCACTTATGTGGCTCTTATGTGGCCCTCATGTGGCCCTCATGTGATCCTCATGTGGCCCTCATGTGGCCCTTATGTGGCTCTCATGTGGCCCTCATGTGATCCTCATGTGGCCCTTATGTGGCTCTCATGTGACCCTCATGTGATCCTCATGTGGCCCTTATGTGGCTCTCATGTGATCCTCATGTGATCTTCATGTGGCCCTCAAGTGGCCCTCATGTGATCTTCATGTGGCCCTCATGTGATCCTCATGTGGCCCTCATGTGGCCCTTAAGTGGCCCTCATGTGGACTAAGGTTTTTTTTGCTGCCCCCTTCGGACTTCCCGTGGTAATGCGGTATCTTCATCCGTTGCCAGGACAACCCAGGAGCACCGGTTATTTTTAGAATAAACATTGTCATTATAATTTTTATGGATAATATGTTTTATAATAACTCATGTGCTGGAGTTGTGAGGGGGAAACACATGACATTTGTTTAGCTGGTTTCTGAATAGTCAAATAAGGTTGACGTTCAAAATAATTAAACCATTACATTTAATAGTTTTTCTCGATTGCTAAGACACATTTCTTGGAACTCAGAACTGTAAACACAAAGCCTCATCTTCAAGCACTGTTTACAGAACCTCTGAGTCCTCTTGCAAAATGAAACGTTCGCCTCAAAACAGTTTTACCTGTGCTCAAAATCACACACTGCTCTCAAATCATAAACACAGTGATCAAAATAATATACACTATCAAACAGTCAGTATACAATACACCAATAAAAAGAAAACACATTGTTCAAAACATATAGTTCTCAGGGAGAAGTAGATTTTTTATCTCAAAACAAATTCCATATGAACGAAAACATGTTCTCTTACAGTCGCTACAAATGTATCAGAAATGACTTCTGTGCTTTGCTCTTTGCAATTTCTTTTGTTCTTTCTCCTCCTTGTAGCCTATTGTTGCAGTACTGCACCCTGCGTCTCACAGCGTGTCCTTTGTCTCTGTGATACTGTCATTCTTGTTCTTTGTTGTTATGAACCTGCAACCTGTCAACATCTATTGATCAGTCAGTACTGTTACTGTAATAAAAGAGAAAGCACTGTTCATAACCATACAATTTGTTTATTGTACATTATACAGCCTACAATGCACTGTAGGCCTACTACAGTATACAACACTACAGTATACAATATTGCACCTGTCCATCCTGGAGAGGGATCCTCCTCTGTTGCTCTCCTGAAGGTTTCTTCCCTTTTTTCCCCTTGAAGGGTTATTTGGGAGTTTTTCCTGATCCGATGCGAGGTTTTGGGACAGGGATGTCTATGTGTACAGATTGTAAAGCACTCCGAGACAAATTTGTAATTTGTGAAATTGGGCTCTACAAATAAACTGAATTGAATTGAATTGAATACTACAGTATACAATACTACAGTATTGTTGCACACTTGGACATATGACATCCAGGCGTGTATGGTTTTTGAACGGTTTATATCAACTCACTGAAAGCACAGAAACAGAACACACTCAGCAACATCACTGCAGACTGCAGGCTGTGGATCTATCTGGCTAACTACCTTATACATATACATACATATAACAAATTGGCTTATACTATCACTCTAACTACTTCATTCACCCTGGCGACATTCTGCACATTCACACAACTCTCATTCTCACAGGTTACAGGTGGTTACTTACCACTGTTCTCGCCGCTAGCATGACTTCCACGCACTATATCCCCTTCACATCATAACTAGTGCTGTGGAAAATAACGTTGCTAACTCTGAAGTTAATCCACCATTACAGGTTTAACTAGTTTTTAAAACGCGACGAACGACAGCAGAATGAGCTTCCAACCGCCATTTCGTTGTTGGTCGCGATTTCAAAAAAAAAGTCACTCTGCAAAATGAGCTCTCCAATCCACCACTTCAATCTGAACTTGTCCGCTTCATGCAGACGGTCGTGCTGTTCATCGGTAATGTGATCCTTCCGCAGGTTCACCTAATGGAAACCTTTGTTACACTTTTTACTTCCTGTAGATCAGGGTCTCAACATCGCTTTATCGGGCGACCCGCCAGTCGATCGCGGGCGCGTAGTGTCGCAGAGAGATCGCATGACATTAAAAAAGACTGGCCCGCCCCCGATATGTTCCTCATAGCACGCCTTGTTCTTTTTTACAAACCAAACGCCTGTTGTTGGGATCGTATCTCCAACAGCAGCATGTCATCTTCTGTCTCTACGCCGCTGGCTATGTTAACACTTATCGATCTTCCGGCCTGGCGCCACAGAGCTCCGTATGCGTCACAAAGAATCGGGACCGAGCAATAAAAAAGTCACTTATCAATCTGTCCACCTTTTAGATTGTATCATGGTGGAGTTAATGGTTGACAAACAAGAGAAAATGCTCTGTTTAACTCCCTCCTGTTACCTTTACATTTACTAACATATTTTACCTCGGGGTCAATTTGACCCCAGCAATTAAAACTCCAGAAAATTATTAGAATTAATATTGTTTCCTAAAGTTTATGCAGGTACTTATGTTTGTTTGTTGACTACCCAACAGCCCTTAAATAAATAAAAAAGTTGATATTTCTGATATGTATGACACAGTGAAATAGCTCCAACAAATTGACCCCAAAGAACACCCCATATTAACATTGAAATGGGGTCAAATTGACCCTTTAAAGGTAACAGGAGGTTGTTATCTGTTTAGATGAAGATGGCTTAATGTCCACAGTGAAGAAAACTAAATAACTGCTGAGTTGCAGCAACTATTGTATAGAAGAATGGCAACGTATATCCGCCTTTTGTCATAAATTTATGTTCTCACAAAATAGCACCGGTATACGGTAATATGTGATTAATTATGATTAATCCAATAAAACTCAGGATAACCTTACTGTACCTTTTAATCGCTTCAGCCCCTAATCATAACATCAGCACCACGCAACTACATACATTCATATTCCATATTACATATTCGGATTACTGACGGCGATCCATGTCGCCACCTTATCATAGTTAATCACGCTTACTGGACCTGAAAGCACAGAAACAGAACACTCAGCAACATCACTGTAGACTGCAGGCTGTGGATCTATCTGGCTAACGCCAGCTGAGGGTTTTCCGCCATCCAGAAGGACCACTGAGCTGACCTGAGTGCCTGTACCACCATTGTTAACCTTCACACACATGCATACACACACCAGGAGAATAATGACACAATTAACAATAAAATAACAAATACAATAAAATAAAATATCAATGTCCAGTGTTACTGAGGCCCCACAATACCACAGTATACAACACTACAGTATACAATAATACAGTATACAACACTCACAGTATACAACACTACAGTACAATACCACAGATACAACACTATGTACAACACTACAGTATACAATACTACAGAATACAACATCACAGTATACAATACTACAGTATACAACACTACAGTATGCTAATACTACAGTATACAATACTACAGTATACAACACCACAGTCTACAATATCATAAAGGGATCCAAATCTAAGGGAGTCAATCATCAATGTGCTTCTTCTTG
>NC_079395.1:18866614-18900211 GCF_029220125.1 Pseudoliparis swirei | reverse complement strand
GACTTGGTCATAACTCCTCAGCTCACAGCCACCCATATTTGGCATCATGGTCTGTGACCTGCATGTACCCTCGATATGTATGGTGATTTCTAAAGGCTCTCTGTCGCCCTCTATGTGGAACCTATACTCATGACCCTCATGCTCCATCATGTGCCACCTCATGGCTCATGGTTGTGCCATCATGTGCCTCATGTGGCCTATGTGCCTCATGTAGCCCTTGTCTATGTGCCTCATGGCTGACCCTCATGTGGCCCTCATGTGGCCTCATATGACCTCATGTGGCCCTTATGTGATCCTCATGTGACCCTCATGCTTGGCCTCATGTGACCTCATGTGGCCCTTATGCTTGGCCTCATGCCAGTCATATGTAGCCCTCATGTGACCTCATGTGGCCTCATACTTTGACCCTCCTTCACTTAGCCCTTATGTGACCCTCATGTGGCCCTTATGTGGCTCTCATCTAGCCCTCATGTGACCCTCATGTGGCCCTTATGTGGATCTCATGTGGCCTATGTAGCCTTATGCTGGCTCTCATGCCCCTCATGCTTGGCCTCATGTGGCCACTATGTAGCCCTCATGCTTGGCCCTCCTTAGCAACCCTCATACTTGGCCATATGCTTGGCCCTCATAGTCCTCAGCGCAGTCATCTGTGACCCATATGTGGCCCTCCTTATGATCCTCATGTGTGACCATATGTGGCTATGCTTGGCCCTCATATGATCCTCATGTGGCCCTCATGGCCCCTTATGTGATCCTCATGCTTGACCCTCATGTGGCCCTCATGCTTGTGCCTTATGGCCCTCATGCTGACCCTCATGTGGCCCTTATACTTAGCCCTTATACTGACCCTCATGTGGCTCTCCTTGGCCCTGCCTTGCAGCCCTCCTTACTTGGCTCTCCTTGCCCAGCCCATATACTTGACCCTCATGCTTAGCCCTTATATGGCTCTCCTGCTTGGCCCTTATATAGCCGCCCTGCTGGCTCTCCTTAACGGCCTGTAGCCCTCATGCCCGGCCTCATCTAGCCCTCATAGCCCAGCCCGTGTAGCCCTCATGCTTGGCTCTCATGTAGCCCTCATATGGCCCTCATGCTGACCCTCATGTGACCCTCCTTGGCAGCCTCATGCAGCCTCATGCTTGACCTCATGTGGCCCTCCTCTGGCCCTCATGTGACCCTCCTGTGACCCTTATGTGGCTCTCATGTATCCCTCATGTGGTCCTTATGTGGCCCTCATGTGGCAGCCTCATGTGGCCTCATCTAGCCTCATGTGACCCAGCCCTCATGGCAGCCCATATGTGGCCTCATGTGATCCTCCTTGATCATCCCCATGTGACTGACATATGTAGCCTCATACCCAGTCTCATGTGACCACGCCTTAACAGCCTCATGTGGCCTCGCATGTGACCCTCATGTGGCCCTTATGCTTGATCTCACTTGCTTGACCCTCCTTGTGACCTCCTTGTGGCCCTCATGTAGCCATGTAGTAACCCTCATGTCCCTCATGCTTGACCCTTATAGCCTGGCCCTCGCCGCCCAGTCCTCATGTGATCATCATGTGACCCATATGTGGCCCTCGCCCAGCAGTCACTCCTTGCTGACCCATATGTGGCCCTTATGCTTGGCCTCATGTAATCCTCATGTGGCCCTCATGGCCCTCATGAGACCCTCATGTGCCCCTTATGTGATACTCATGTGACCCTCATGCTAGCTCATAACGGCCCTCCTTAACAGCCTTAGCAACCTTCTCATGTGATCATATGTGACTCATGCTGTGACCCTCATGCCCAGCCCTCCTTGACCCTCATGTGGCCGCTTATGTAGCCCTTATGCTGACCCTCATGGCTCTCATACCTTGGCCCCTTATGTGACCTCCTTCCCTTGGCCCTTATGTATGGCTCTCCTTGTGGCCCCTTATGTGGCACTGTGGCTCTTGACCTCATGTGTGGCCCTCCTTGGCCCTTATGTGAGCTCATGTGGCTCTCATTATTGTCCTCATGTGACCATATGTACAGCCCTCACTTAAGTCCTCAATATTGATCATCAATGCTTGACATATGTGGCCCTCATATAGTCCTCCGGCTTGACCGCCCATACTTGGCGCCATAGCGGCCCTCATAACTTGATCCTCCTGTGGCCTCGCATGTGGCCTCATGTGACCTCATGGCCCTGTATGCTTGGTCTCATGGTGACCTCATGTGGCCCTCATGGCAGCGCCTTAACTGGCCTCATGTGATCCTTATCAGCAGCCTGTGGCAGCCTCATGTGACCCTCATGTGACGCCCATGTAGCCCATATGTGACCTCATGTGGCTCTTCATATGACCCTTATGTGACCCTCATGCTTGGCCCTTATGCTGGCTCTCCCTTGGCCCTTGTATTAGCCCTTATGTGGCTCTCATGCTTGACCCCTCATGTGGCCCTCATGTGACCCTCATGTAAAAAAAGCCCATAGCAATCCTCAGCTGTGAGCAGCCCTCGTATTATTGGGCCTCATGTGACCTCATGGCCCTCATGCTGGCCCTCATGCTTAGTCCTTGACCCTCATGTAACGACCCTCCTTATGTACGGCCCTCATGTGACCTCATGTACTTATGCCCAGCACTTCCTTTGGACCTCATCCTCTCTCATGGCCCTAGCTTCTGTGACCCTCATGCTTGACCCTTATGCTTGGCTCTCATGCCTTATGTGGCCTCATGGTGGCTGCCTCATGCTTGACCCTCATGTGGCCCTCGCTGCTGACCCACTATGTGACCTCATGCTGGCCTCATGTAAACCTCATGTGACCCTTATGTGGCCTCATACCCAGTCCTCATGTGATGTGACCCTTAATGTGGCCCCCTCGATCCTCATGTGACTCGTAGCTTGGCCCTTATGCTTGGCCACTCGCGACCCCTCGCCAGTCGCTTGCCTTGGCAGCCTCATGTTGGCCCTCATGTGACGACCTCATGTTGGCCTCGCTCATTGACACCTCATGTGACCCTCAATGTGGCTCTCATAGCAGCACTTAATAACGACCTCATGTGGCTCTCATGTGAACGCCCTTATCAGTGACCCTCATGCTTGTGGCCGCCCTTCTTCAGCTCTCCTGTAATCCCTGGCATATGTAGCACTCATGTAGCCATATGTAGCTCTCATGTGACCCTCATGTGGCCCTCGCTGACCCTCATGTCTCTCTTATGACCCTCATGTGGCCTCATGTGACCCTCATCTGGCCCTCATGTGCCCATGCAGCCCTCATGCCTTGGCCCTCAGCCTCATGGCCCTTAATAATGGCCCTCATGTGGCCTCATGTGTCTGACCCTCATGTGACCCCTCTTGGCCCTCTGTGGCCTCGCCCATGATTCTCATGTGATCATCATGCCAACCCTTATGCTGGCCCGCCTGAACTCACTCCTGTGACCTTATGTGGCCCTTATGCTTGGCAGCTCTCGCCTGTGATCCCTTCATAGCTTGTCCTCATAACTTGGCCCTCATGTGACCCTCATGTGGCCCTTATGTAGCCCTCATGTGACCCTTATGTTGCTTGGCCTCATGTGACCTCATGCTTGGCCATCTCCTTATGTGGCCCTCATATGGCCTCCTCATTGGCCTCATGTGACCCTCATGCTTATGTATCCCTCATGTGACCCTCATGTGGCCCTTATGTAGCCCTTATGTGACTCTCATGTGGCTCTCATGTGCTTGGCCCCTTATGTGACCCTCATGTAGCAGCCCTCATGGCGGCTCTCGTGTGACCATCATGTGGCCTTATGCCCAGATCCTCATGTGACCTCATGAGCCCTCATGTGACCCTCATGTGGCCCTCCCTTCATGGCCCTCATGTGTAGCCCTCATGTGGCCCTTGGCCCTCATGCCCAGCGCTCCTCATGTGGCCTCATGTGCCTCATGCTTGTCCCTCATGCTGACCTCATGTGGCCCTCATAACGACCTCCTTGGCCCTCATGTGACCCTCATGTAGCCCAGCCTCATGTGACCCTCATGTGGCCCTTATGTGACCCTCATATGTCTCATGGCCCTTATGTGGCCACTCATGTAGCCCTCATGCCACTCTCATGTGACCTTTATGTAGCCCTTATGTGGCCCTCACTTACTTGACCCTCATGTAGCCCCCATGCAGCCCTCATGCTTGCCCATGGCCTCATGTAGCCCTTATGTGGCCCTCATGCCAGCCCTCATGTGGCCCTTATGTGATCCTCATGTGACCATATAGCAGTACCTCGGCACGGCCCTTATGTGGCCCTCCTGTGACCCTTATGTGGCCCCAGCCCTCATGTGACCTCACTGGCCCTCATGTGGCTCTCATGTAGCCCTTATCACATGGCCCCTCATTGAATGGGTGTCCTCCTTGTGGCCTCATCTATTTTTAAAGGGGTGACCTCGAAATAATGTGGCCCTCATGTGGCCCTTATGTAGCCCTCATGTAGCCTCATGTACGCCTTATGGCCCTGTGACCCTCTTGGCTCTCATGACCACTCTTGGCTCCTTGCGGCCTTGACCCTCAATGGCCCTCATGCTGGGTAGTGACCCTCATGTGGCCCTTATATTTTGCTCTCATGCTTGGCCCTCATGTGATCCCTCATGCTTGGCCCTTATGCAGTCTCATGCTGACCCTGTGGCCTCATGAACTTCATAACGTCATAACTCCTCAGGAAACGCCACAGCCAGCGACCCCATATTTGGCATCATGGTCTTGACCTGCTCATGTACCCTCGTGATATTTTTAAAAGGTGATTTCTAATAATGCGGCTCTCTGTCGCCCTCATGGTGGAACTTGATAGCCATAACTCCTCGACCCTCAGCCACCCCTATTTGGCATCCATGGTCATGTGACCTGGCACAATGTAACCCTGTCATATTTTGTAAAGGGTGATTTCAAAATAATGCAGCTCTCTGTCGCCCTCAGTGGTGGAACTTGATAACTGTCCTCGATGCGTCACAGCCAATTCTCATTTGGCATGCATGGTCTGGGTAGGGACCCACAATGACCTCTTCCGATATTTTTTAAAGGTGATTTCGAAATAATGCGACCTCTGTCCCCCTCATGTGGTGGACCTTGATAACTCATAACTCCTCGACGTCACAGCCACCCCATATTTGGCCTCATGGTCTGGGTAGGGACCTCATGTACCCTCATTTTAAAAGGTGATTTCAAATGCTCTGTCGCCCTCTAGTGGTGGAACATGATAACCCTCAGAACTCCTCATGGAGTCACAGCCCCATATTTGGCATGCATGTCTAGGAGGGACCTGCATGTACCCTCGTCCTCATGTGGCTCTCATGTGCCTCCCTCATGTGGCCTCATAGCCCCTTCTCTGGCCTCATGTGGTGGAACTTGATAACGTCATAACTCATGTGGCCTCATGTGGCCCTCAAAGTGTGGCCTCACCCTCATGTGTGGCCCTCATGTGGCCTCATGTGACCCTCATGGCCTTCATATGGCCCTTATGGCCCTCATGTGCCCCTTATGTGCCCCTCATGTGGCCCTCATGTGACCCTCATGTGGCCCTTATGTGACCCTCATGTGGCTCTCATGTAGCCCTTATGTGACCCTCATGTGGCCCACTTGTGGCCTCATGTGGCCCTTATGTGGCCCATTTGGCCTCATGTGACCCTCATGTGGCCCTCATGTGATCATCTGGCCCTCATGTGGCCCTCAGCCTCATGTGGCCCTCATGTATCCTTGCCCTCATGAACCCTCATGTGGCCCTCATGTGACCCTCATGTGGCCCTCATGTGGCCCTTATGTGGCCCTTATGTGACCCTCATGTGGCCCTTATGTGGCCCTCATGTGGCCCTCATGTGGCCCTCATGTGACCCTCATGTGGCCCTCATGTGACCCTCATGTGACCCTCATGTGGCCCTCATGTGGCCCTTATGTGGCCCTTATGTGACCCTCATGTGACCCTCATGTGGCCCTCATGTGGCCCTCATGTGGCTCTCATGTGACCCTCATGTGGCCCTCATGTGGCCTCATGTGACCCTCATGTGGCTCTCATGTGGCCCTCATGTGGCCCTCATGTGGCCGTCATGTGACCCTCATGTGGCCTCCTCATGACCTCATGTGTGACCCTCATGTGGCCCTTATGCAGCCCCAGACATCATGTGACCCTTATGTGACCCTCATGTGGCCCTTATGTGGCTCTCATCTAGCCCTCATGTGACCCTCATGTGACCCTCATGTGGCCCTTATGTAGCCCTTATGTGACCCTCATGTGGCCCTTATGTGATCCTCATGTGACCCTTATGTGGCCCTCATGTGGCCCTCATGTGACCCTCATGTGGCCCTTATGTGATCCTCATGTGACCTCATGTGACCCTTAGAGTGTGCCTCGTAATCCCTCATGTGGCCCTTATGTGGCCCTCATGTGACCTCATGTGGCCCTCATGTGACCCTTATGAATCCTCATGTGGCCCTCTGTGTCCTATGGCCCTTCATGTGACCCTCCACAGCCACCCCTTATGTGGCCTCATGTGATGGCCTCATGTGACCTCTCATGTATAGTGACCTCTATGTGGCCCTCATGTAGCTCATGTGGAACTTCATAACTTCATAACTCCTCATGTGGAAAACCTCACAGCCACCCCATGTGGCATGCATGGCCTCTGTGGACCTGCAATGTACCCTTCGATATTTTAAAAAGTGGTGATTTCGAAATAATGCGGCTCTCAGTCGCCCACTAGTGGAGAAACTTGATAACGTCATAACTCCTCATGACGTCACAGCCACCCCATATTTGGCATGCATGGTCTGGGTGACCTGCACAATGTACCCTCGTCGATATTTTAAAGGGTGATTTCCTAATGTGGCCTCTGTCGCCTCATGTGGCCCGCCTGGAACTTGATGTGGCTCCTCGAGACGTCACAGCCCCCATATGGCATGCATGGTCTGTAGGGACCTGCACAATGTACCCTCTTCGATATTTTAAAGGGTGATTTCGAAATAATGCGGCTCTCTGTCGCCCTCTTGTGGGCAGAACCTGATAACGTCCTCGGGAAATCGAGGAAGCGTCACAGCCACCCCATATTTGGCATGCATGGTCTGGGTAGGGACCTGCACAATGTACCCTCGTCCGATATTTTTAAAAGGGTGATTTCGAAATAATGGCTCTCATGCCCTCTAGTGGTGGAACCTGTGTCATAACGTCCTGGAAAGCGTCACAGCCACCCATGTGGCATGCATGGTCTCATGTGACCTTGTACCTCCATATTTTTAAGGGTGATTTCCTAATGTGGCTCTCATGTGACCCTCTCTATGTGGCCCTCATGTCATAACTCCTCGGAAACGTCACAGCCTTGACCCATATTTGGCATGCATGGTCTGGGTGAGACCTCATGTACCCCCGATATTTAAAAGGGTGATTTCGAAATAACGGCTCTCATGTGACCCTCATGTGGCCCTTGATAGTCCAGCTCCTCATGGCCACATTCCCATATGTGGCATGCATGGTCTGTGACCGCACAATGTACCCTCATAGGTGATTTCAAAATGTGGCTCTCTGGCCTGGTGGTGCTTGGCCTCACATATTTGGCATCATGGTCTGGGTGACCCTCATGTACCCTGTGATATTTTGAGGGTGTGTGGCTCTCTCATCGCCCTCATGTGGAACCTGACCCTCATGTGACTCACAGCCACCCCATATTTGGCATGCATGTGGTCTCATGTGACCTCATGTGACCCTCATGTGACCTCATGTGGCCCTCATGTGATCTTATGTGGCCTCATGACCCCTGGTGATGGCCTCATGTGACCTCATGTGGCCCTCATGTGGCCTCATGACCCTCATGTGGCCCTCATGGCCCTCATGTGGCTCATGTGGCGTCATGACCCCTCATGTGGCCCTCATGTGACCCTCATGTGGCCCTCATGTGGCTCTCATGTGACCCTCATCTGGCTCTCATGTAGCCCTCATGTGACCCTCATGTGGCCCTCATGTGGCCCTCATGTGGCCCTCATGTGGCCCTCATGTGGCCTCATGGCCTCATGTGACCCTCATGTGGCCTTGACCTCATGTGGCCCTCATGTGGCCCTCATGTGACCCTTATGTGGCCCTCATATGATCCTCATGTGACCCTTATGTGGCCCTCATGTGACCCTCATGTGGCCCTTATGTGATCCTCATGTGTCCCTCATGTGGCCCTCATGTGGCCTCATGGCCCTCATGTGGCCCCTCATGGCCCTCATGTGACCCTCATGTGGCCTCATGTGGCCCTTATGTGGCCCTCATGTGTCCTCATGTGACCCTCATGTGGTTCTCATGTGGCCCTCATGTGACCCCTCATGTGACCTCATGGCCCTCATGTGACCCTTATGACCCTCATGGCCCTCATGTGGCCTCATGTGGCCCTCATGTGGCCCTCATGGCCTCATGTGACCCTCATGGCCCTCATGTGGCCCTCATGTGACCTCCTCATGTGGCTCTCATGTGACCTCATGTGGCCCTCATGTGACCTCATGTGACCCTCATGTGGCCTCATGTAGCCCTCATGTGGCCCTCATGTGGCCCTCATGTGGCCCTCATGTCACCCTTATGTGCCCTCATGTGGCCCCTCATGTGACCCTCATGTGTCCCTCATGTGGCCCTCATGTATCCCTCATGTGGCCCTTATGTGGCCCTCATGTGACCCTCATGTGGCCCTCATGTGACACTCATGTGGCCCTTATGTGACCCTCATGTGGCTCTCATGTAGCCCTTATGACCCTCATGGCCTCATGTGACCCTCATGTGGCCCTTATGTGGCCCTCATGTGGCCCTCATGACCCTCATGTGCCTCATGTGACCCTCATGTGACCCTTATAGCCATGGCCTCATGTGACCCTCATGTGGCCCCATGTGGCCCTCATGACCCTCATGTGACCCCTCATGTGACCCTCATGTGGCCCTCATGTGACCTCATGCCTCATGTGGCCCCATGTGACCTCATGTGACCCTTATGTGACCTCATGTGGCCTCCTCATGTGACCTCATGTGGCCCTTGTGGCTCTCATGTGACCCTCATGTGATCCTTATGTGGCCTCATATGACCTCATGTGGCCCTGCTGTGGCTCATGTGACCTCATGTGGCCCTCATGTGGCCCTCATGTGACCCTTATGTGGCCCTCATGTGGTGGAACTTGATAACGTCATAACTCCTCATGGACCGTCAGCCACCCCATATTTGGCATGCATGGTCTGGGTGACCTGCACAATGTACCCTTCCGATATTTAAAAAGGGTGATTTCAAATAATGCGGCTCTCTGTCGCCCTCTAGTGGTGGAACTTGATGTCATAACTCCTCATGGCGTCACAGCCACCCCATATTTGGCATGCATGGTCTGGTGAGACCTGCACAATGTACCCTCGTCCGATATTTTTTTAAAGGGTGATTTCATAATGCGACTCTCTGTCCACCTCTAGTGGTGGAACTTGATAACGTCTTAACTCCTAGAAACGTCACAGCCACCCCATATTTGGCATGCATGGTCTGTGACCTGCACAATGTACTCGTCCGATATTTTAAAAGGGTGATTTCGAAATAATGCGGCTCTCTGTCGCCTCTAGTGGTGGAACTTGATAACGTCATAACTCCTCGAGAAACGTCACAGCCACCCCATATTTGGCATGCATGGTCTGGGTAGGGACCTGCACAATGTACCCTGTCCGATATTTTTTTAAAGGGGTGATTTCAAGGTATCTGTCGCCCTCATGTGGAACGTCATTCCGAGAATGCATGGTCTCCCTGTCCGATATTTTAAGGGGTGATTTTCTCTGTCGCCCTCTGTGGTGGAACTTGATAACGTCAGAACTCCTCGAAACGTCACAGCCACCCCATATTTGGCATGCATGGTCTGGGTGACCCACAATGTACCCGTCCGATATTTTTAAAGGGTGATTTCGAAATGTGGCCCTCTGTGGCCCTCATGTGGCCTCCTTATATGTGACCCCCTCATGGCCCTCATGTGACCCTCATGTGGCCCTCATGTGGCCTCATGTGGCCTCATGTGGCCCTCATGTGACCCTCATGTGGCCTCATGTGACCTCATGACCCTCATGTGGCCCTCATGTGACCTCATGTGGCCTCATGTGGCCCTCATGACCCTCATGTGACCCTCATGGCCCCCTCATGTGGCCCTCATGTGGCCTCATGTGGCCTCATGTGACCCTTATGTGGCCCTCATATGATCCTCATGTGATCATCATGTGACCCCTATGTGGCCCTCATGATCTCATGTGACCTCATGTGGCCTCATGTGACCCTCATGTGGCCCTTATGTGATCCCTCATGTGACCCTCATGTGGCCCTCATGTGTGGCCCTCATGTGGCCTCATGTCCTCATGACCCTTATGTGCCCCTTATGTCCTCATGTGATCATGTGACCCTCATGTGGCCCTCATATGATCCTCATGTGACCCTCATGTGCCCTTTATGTGGCCTCATGACCTCATGTGGCCCTTATGTGGCTCTCATGTGACCCTCATGTGGCCCTTATGTGGCCCTCATGTGACCCTCATGTGGCCCTCATGTGACCCTCATGTCATGTGGCCCTCATGTGACCCTTATGTGGCCCTCATGTGACCCTCATGTGGCCCTCATGTGACCCTCATGTGGCCCTCATGTGGCCCTTATGTGGCCCTCATGTGGCCCTCATGTGACCCTCATGTGGCCCTCATGTGGCCCTTATGTGGCCCTCTCATGTGAACCTCATGTGGCCCTCATGTGGCCCTTATGTGGCCTCATGTGGCCTCATGTGGCCCTCATGTGACCCTTGTGGCTCATGATCCTCATGTGATCCTCATGTGACCCTCATGTGGCCCTCATGTGACCCTCATGTGGCCCTTATGTGGCCCTTATGTGGCCCTCATGTGATCCTTATGTGGCCCTCATGTGATCCTCATGTGACCCTCATGTGGCCCTCATGTGACCCTCATGTGGCCTCATGGCTCTCATGTGGCCCTCATGTGGCCCTCATGTGGCTCTCATGTGGCCCTCATGTGGCCCTTATGGCCCTCATGTGACCTCATGTGGCCCTTGTAGCCTCATGTGACCTCATGTGGCCTCATGTGCCCTATGATGTGGCCTCATGTGACCCTGTCATGTGACCCTCATGTGGCCTCATGTGGCCCCTCATGGGCTCATATGTGGCCCCTCATGGCCACCCTCATGTGACCCTTATGTGGCCCTCATGTGACCCTCATATGTGGCTCCTCATCATGTGACCCTCATGTGGCCCTCATGTGACCTCATGTGGCCCTTATGTGCCTCATGTGACCTCATGTGGCCCTCATGTGGCCCTTATGTGACTCTCATGTGGCCCTCTAGTGGTGGAACTTGATAACGTCATAACTCCTCGAGGCGTCACAGCCACCCCATGTGGCATGCATGGTCTGGGGGGACCTGCACAATGTACCCTCGTCCGATATTTGTGATTTCGAAATAATGGCTCTCTGTCGCCCTCATGGTGGAACTTGATAACGTCATAACTCCTCGAGAAACGTCACAGCCACCCCATATTTGGCATGCATGGTCTGGGTGACCTGCACAATGTACCTCTCCGATATGATTTCGAAATAATGGCTCTCTGTCGCCTCATGGTGGAACTTGATAACGTCATAACTCCTCGAGCGTCACAGCCCATATTTGGCATGCATGGTCTGGTGGACCTGCACAATGTACCCTCGTCCGATATTTTGATTTCAAATATGTGGCTCTCATGTCGCCCTCATGTGCCCCTCATGTGGCCTCATGTGGCCCTCATGTGGCCCATAACGTCATATGTGGCCCTCATGTGGCCCTCATAGACCCTCATGTGGCCCTCATGTGACCCTCATGTGACCCTCATGTGGCCTCATGTGACCCTCATGTGACCCTCATGTGACCCTCATGTGGCCCTCATGTGACCCTCATGTGACCCTCATGTGGCCCTCATGTGGCCCTCATCTGGCCCTCATGTGACCCTCATGTGACCCTTATGTGGCCCTCATATGATCCTCATGTGATCATCATGTGACCCTTATGTGGCCCTCATATGATCCTCATGTGACCCTCATGTGGCCCTCATGTGGCCCTTATGTGATCCTCATGTGACCCTCATGTGGCCCTCATGTGGCCCTTATGTGGCCCTTATGTGGCCCTCATGTGTCCCTCATGTGACCCTTATGTGGCCCTCATATGATCCTCATGTGATCATCATGTGACCCTTATGTGGCCCTCATATGATCCTCATGTGACCCTTATGTGGCCCTCATGTGGCCCTCATGATCCTAATGTGGCCCTCATGTGGCCTCATGTGACCCTCATGTGGCCCTTATCCTCATGTGACCTCATCTGGCCCTCATGTGACCCTCATGTGGCCCTTATGTGGCCCTCATGTGATCCTTATGTGGCCCTCATGTGACCCTCATGTGGCCCTCATGTGACCCTCATGTGGCCCTTATGTGGCCCTCATGTGACCCTCATGTGGCTCTCATGTGACCCTCATGTGACCCTCATGTGGCCCTTATGTGGCTCTCATGTGACCCTCATGTGGCCCTTATGTGGCCCTCATGTGACCCTCATGTGGCCCTCATGTGGCCCTTATGTGGCCCTCATGTGGCCCTCATGTGTCCCTCATGTGACCCTTATGTGGCCCTCATATGATCCTCATGTGATCATCATGTGACCCTCATGTGGCCCTCATGTGATCCTCATGTGACCCTCATGTGGCCCTTATGTGGCCCTCATGTGATCCTCATGTGGCCCTCATGTGGCCCTCATGTGGCCCTTATGTGGCCCTTATGTGCCCTTATGTGACCCTCATGTGGCTCTCATGTAGCCCTTATGTGACCCTCATGTGGCCCTTATGTGGCTCTCATGTGACCCTCATGTGGCCCTTATGTGGCCCTCATGTGATCCTCATGTGGCCCTTGTGGCCTCATGTGACCCATGTTCCTCATGTGACCTCATGTGGCCTCCTTGCCCTCATGTGACCCTCATGTGACCTCATGTACCCCATGTGCCTATGTGGCCCTCATGCCCTTGGCCCTCATGTGGCCCTCATGTGACCATATGTCCTCACTTGACCTCATGGCCTATGTGGCCCTCATGTGACCTCCAGCCCTCATGTGGCCCATGCTCATGTGGCCCCCTCATGTGAGCCTTATGTGGCCCTCATGTGATCCTCATGTGGCGCTTATGTGGCCTCATGTGACCTCATGTGGCCCTTATGTAGCCCTCATGTGACCCTTATGTGGCCCTTGGTGGACCCTCATGTGACTCCTCATGCTCACGCCCCTCATGTGGCATGCATGGTCTGTGACCTCATGTACCTCTTTATGTGGGTCTCATGTGGCTCTCATGTGGCCCTCATGTGGAACCTGATGTCATAACTCCTCATGTATGTGGCATGCATGGTCATGTGACCTCATGTACCCCTCATGTGATTTCATGTGGCTCTCTGTGCCCTTATGTGGCCCTCATAACTCCTCAGTCACCCACCCCATATGTGGCATGCATGTGTGACCTCATGTACCCTCATGTGGTGATTTTATGTGGCCCTCATGTATCCCTCATGTGACCTCATGTGGCCCCATGTGGCCCTCATGTGACCCTCATGTGGCCCTCATGTGGCCCTTATGTGGCCCTCATGTGGCTCTCATGTGACCCTCATGTGGCTCTCATATGATCCTCATGTGACCCTCATGTGGCCCTCATGTGACCCTCATGTGGCCCTCATGTGGCCCTTATGTGGCCCTCATGTGACCCTCATGTGACCCTCATGTGGCCCTCATGTGACCCTCATGTGACCCTCATGTGGCCCTCATGTGACCCTCATGTGGCCCTTATGTGGCCCTCATGTGACCCTCATGTGGCCCTCATGTGACCCTCATGTGGCCCTCATGTGGCCCTCATGTGACCCTCATGTGGCCCTCATGTGGCCCTCATGTGGCCCTTATGTGATCCTCATGTGGCCCTCATGTGGCCCTCATGTGGCCCTCATGTGGCCCTCATGTGGCCCTCATGTGGCCCTCATGTGGCCCTCATGTGGCTCTCATGTGGCCTCATGTGGCCCTCATGTGGCCCTTATGTGGCCCTCATGTGACCCTCATGTGGCCCTCATGTGACCCTCATGTGGCCCTTATGTGACCCTCATGTGGCTCTCATGTAGCCCTTATGTGACCCTCATGTGGCCCTCATGTGACCCTCATGTGGCCCTTATGTGGCCCTCATGTGGCTCTCATGTGACCCTCATGTGGCCCTCATGTGACCCTCATGTGGCCCTCATGTGGCCCTCATGTGGCCCTCATGTGGCCCTCATGTGACCCTCATGTGGCCTCATGTGGCCCTCATGTGACCTCATGTGGCCCTTATGTGGCCCTCATGTGGCTCTCATGTGGCCCTTATGTGATCCTCATGTGACCCTTATGTGATCCTCATGTGACCCTTATGTGGCCCTCATGTGACCCTCATGTGGCCCTCATGTGACCCTCATGTATCCCTCATGTGGCCCTCATGTGACCCTCATGTGGCTCTCATGTGACCCACATGTGACCCTCATGTGACCCTCATGTGGCCCTTATGTGGCTCTCATGTGACCCTCATGTGGCCCTTATGTGGCCCTCATGTGACCCTCATGTGGCCCTCATGTGGCCCTCATGTGACCCTCATGTGGCTCTCATGTGACCCACATGTGGCCCTCATGTGACCCTCATGTGGCCCTTATGTAGCCCTTATGTGGCCCTTATGTGGCTCTCATGTGACCCTCATGTGGCCCTTATGTGGCCCTCATGTGACCCTCATGTGACCCACATGTGACCCTCATGTGGCCCTTATGTAGCCCTCATGTGACCCTTATGTGATCCTCATGTGACCCTTATGTGATCCTCATGTGACCCTTATGTGACCCTTATGTGGCCCTCATATGATCCTCATGTGGCCCTTAAGTGGCTCTCATGTGATCATCATGTGACCCTTATGTGGCCCTCATATGATCCTCATGTGGCCCTTATGTGGCTCTCATGTGATCATGTGGCCCTCATGTGGCCCTTATGTGACCCTTATGTGGTCCTCTAGTGGTGGAACTTGATAACGTCATAACTCCTCGAGGAAACGTCACAGCCACCCCATATTTGGCATGCATGGTCTGGGTAAGGACCTGCACAATGTACCCTCTTCCGATATTTTTAAAAGGGTGATTTCGAAATAATGCGGCTCTCTGTCGCCCTCAGTGGTGGAACCTGATAACGCCATAACCCTCGGGAACGCCACAGCCCACCCCATATTTTTGGCATCCATGGTCTGTAGTGACCTGCACAATGTACCCTCTTCCGATATTTTTTCAAAAGGGGTGATTTCAAAATAATGCGGCTCTGTCGCCCTCTAGTGGTGGAACTTGATAACGTCATAACTCCTCGAGGAAACGTCACAGCCACCCCATATTTGGCATGCATGGTCTGGGTGACCTGCACAATGTACCCTCGTCCGATATTTTGTAAAAAAGGGTGATTTCGAAATAATGCGGCTCTCTGTCGCCCTCTAGTGGTGGAACTTGATAACGTCATAACTCCTCGAGGAAACGTCACAGCCACCCCATATTTGGCATGCATGGTCTGGGTAGGGACCTGCACAATGTACCCTCGTCCGATATTTTTTTTAAAGGGGTGATTTCGAAATAATGCGACTCTCTGTCCCCCTCTAGTGGTGGAACTTGATAACGTCATAACTCCTCGAGGAAACGTCACAGCCACCCCATATTTGGCATGCATGGTCTGGGTAGGGACCTGCACAATGTACCCTCGTCCGATATTTTAAAAAAAGGGGTGATTTCGAAATAATGCGGCTCTCTGTCGCCCTCTAGTGGTGGAACTTGATAACGTCATAACTCCTCGAGGAAACGTCACAGCCACCCCATATTTGGCATGCATGGTCTGGGTAGGGACCTGCACAATGTACCCTCGTCCGATATTTTTTAAAAAGGGGTGATTTCGAAATAAAGGTATCAGAGTTTCGGGCTCTGTTCCAGGTGATAGCCCGGCCGGTCTTAGAAATGTGTTTGCCGTCCCGGTAGCCCCAAGAATCGGCGTGTTATAGGCGTTCGAACGCGGCTCTCTGTCGCCCTCTAGTGGTGGAACTTGATAACGTCATAACTCGTATGTGGCCCTCATGTGGCCTCATGTGGCCCTCATGTGGCCTCATGTGACCCTCATGGCCCTCATGTGACCCTCATGTGACCCTCATGTGACCCTCATGTGGCCCTCATGTGGCCCTCATGTGACCCTCATGTGACCCTCATGTGGCCCTCATGTGGCCCTCATTTGGCCCTCATATGATCCTCATGTGACCCTTATGTGGCCCTCATGTGACCCTCATGTGGCCCTCATGTGACCCTCATGTGGCCCTTATGTGATCCTCATGTGACCCTCATGTGGCCCTCATGTGGCCCTTATGTGGCCCTTATGTGGCCCTCATGTGTCCCTCATGTGACCCTTATGGCCTCATGATCCTCATGTGATCATCATGTGACCCTTATGTGGCCCTCATATGATCCTCATGTGACCCTTATGTGGCCCTTATGTGGCCCTCATATGATCCTCATGTGGCCCTCATGTGGCCCTCATGTGACCCTCATGTGGCCCTTATGTGATCCTCATGTGACCCTCATGTGACCCTCATGTGGCCCTTATGTGGCCCTCATGTGATCCTTATGTGGCCCTCATGACCCTCATGTGGCCCCTCATGTGACCCTCATGTGGCCCTTATGTAGCCCTTATGTGACCTCATGTGGCTCTCATGAGCCCTTATGTGACCCTCATGTGCCTCATGTGGCCCTTATGGCCCCTCATGTGACCCTCATGACCCTCATGTGGCCCTCATGTGGCCTCATGTGGCCTCATGTGTCCCTCATGTGACCCTTATGTGGCCCTCATATGATCCTCATGTGATCCTCATGTGGCCCTTATGTGGCTCTCATGTGATCATCATGTGACCCTTATGGCCCTTATGTGGCCCTCATGTGACCTCATGGCCTCATGTGACCCTCATGTGGCTCATGTGGCCCTTATGTGGCCTCATGTGACCTCATGTGAGCCTCATGTGGCCCTCATGTGACCCTCATGTGGCCCTTATGTGGCCCTCATGTGGCCCTTATGTGGCCCTCATGTGGCCCTCATGTGACCCTCATGTGGCCCTTATGTGGCCCTCATGTGGCTCTCATGTGACCCTCATGTGGCATGTGGCCCTCATGTGGCCCATGTGACCTCATGTGGCTCATGTCCCTCATGTGACCCTCATGTGGCCCTTTATGTGGCCTCATGTGACCCTCATGTGGCCCTGTGGCCCTCATGTGACCCTCATGTGGCCCCTTGTATCATGGCCCTCATGTGACCCTCATGTGACCCTCATGTGGCCCTTATGTGGCCCTTTTGTGATCCTCATATGACCCTTATGTGGCCCTCATGTTGCCCTCATGTGGCTCTCATGTGGCCCTTATGTGACCCTCATGTGACCCTCATGTGGCCCGCCCTCATGTGTCTCATGTGGCCCTTATGTGGCCCCATCCTCATGTGGCCCTCATGACCCTCATGTGACCCTCATGTGGCCCTCATGTGGCCCTCATGTGGCCCTCATGTGACCCTCATGTGGCCCTCATGTGGCCCTCATGTGGCCCTCATGTGGCTCTCATGTGGCCCTCATGTGGCCCTCATGTGACCCTCATGTGGCCCTTATGTGGCCCTCATGTATCCCTCATGTGACCCTCATGTGGCCCTCATGTGGCCCTCATGTGACCCTCATGTGACCCTCATGTGGCCCTCATTTGACCCTCATGTGACCCTCATGTGGCCCTTATGTGGCCCTCATGTGATCCTCATGTGACCCTTATGTGGCCCTCATGTGGCCCTCATGTGGCCCTTATGTGATCCTCATGTGGCCCTCATGTGACCCTCATGTGGCCCTCATGGCCCTCATGTGGCCCTCATGTGGCCTCATGTGGCCCTCATGTGATCCTTATGTGGCCCTCATGTGCCCCTCATGTGACCCTCATGTGGCCCTCATGACCCTCATGTGGCCTCATGTGACCCTCATGTGGCCCTTATGACCCTCATGTGGCCCTCATGTGGCCCTCATGTGACCCTCATGTGGCTCTCATGTGACCCTCATGTGACCCTCATGTGGCCCTCATGTGACCCTTATGTGGCCCTCATGTGACCCTCATGTGGCCCTCATGTGACCCTCATGTGACCCACATGTGACCCTCATGTGGCCCTTATGTAGCCCTCATGTGACCCTTATGTGATCCTCATGTGACCCTTATGTGATCCTCATGTGACCCTTATGTGACCCTTATGTGGCCCTCATATGATCCTCATGTGGCCCTTAAGTGGCTCTCATGTGATCATCATGTGACCCTTATGTGGCCCTCATATGATCCTCATGTGGCCCTTATGTGGCTCTCATGTGATCATCATGTGGCCCTCATGTGGCCCTTATGTGACCCTTATGTGGCCCTCTAGTGGTGGAACTTGATAACGTCATAACTCCTCGAGGAAACGTCACAGCCACCCCATATTTGGCATGCATGGTCTGGGTAGGGACCTGCACAATGTACCCTCTTCCGATATTTTAAAAAAAGGGGTGATTTCGAAATAATGCGGCTCTCTGTCGCCCTCTAGTGGTGGAACCTAACGTCATAACTCCTCGAGGAAACGGCACAGCCACCCCATATTTGGCATGCATGGTCTGACCTGCACAATGTACCCTCGTCCGATATTTTTTTAAAGGGGTGATTTCGAAATAATGCGGCTCTCTGTCGCCCTCTAGTGGTGGAACTTGATAACGTCATAACTCCTCGAGGAAACGTCACAGCCACCCCATATTTGGCATGCATGGTCTGGGTAGGGACCTGCACAATGTACCCTCGTCCGATATTTTAAAAAAAGGGGTGATTTCGAAATAATGCGGCTCTCTGTCGCCCTCTAGTGGTGGAACCTGATAACGTCATAACTCCTCGAGGAAACGTCACAGCCACCCCATATTTGGCATGCATGGTCTGGGTAGGGACCTGCACAATGTACCCTCGTCCGATATTTTTTTTAAAGGGGTGATTTCGAAATAATGCGACTCTCTGTCCCCCTCTAGTGGTGGAACTTGATAACGTCATAACTCCTCGAGGAAACGTCACAGCCACCCCATATTTGGCATGCATGGTCTGGGTAGGGACCTGCACAATGTACCCTCGTCCGATATTTTAAAAAAAGGGGTGATTTCGAAATAATGTGGCTCTCTGTCGCCCTCTAGTGGTGGAACCTGATAACGTCATAACTCCTCGAGGAAACGTCACAGCCACCCCATATTTGGCATGCATGGTCTGGGTAGGGACCTGCACAATGTACCCTTGTCCGATATTTTTTAAAAGGGTGATTTCGAAATAAAGGTATCAGAGTTTCGGGCTCTGTTCCAGGTGATAGCCCGCCCGGTCTTAGAAATGTGTTTGCGTCCCGTAGCCCCAAGAATCGGCGTGTTATAGGCGTTCGAACGCGCGGCTCTCTGTCGCCCTCTAGTGGTGGAACTTGATAACGTCATAACTCGTATGTGGCCCTCATGTGGCCCTCATGTGGCTCTCATGTGGCCCTCATGTGGCCCTCATGTGACCCTCATGTGACCCTCATGTGGCCCTCATGTGACCCTCATGTGACCCTCATGTGGCCCTCATGTGGCCCTCATGTGACCCTCATGTGACCCTCATGTGGCCCTCATGTGGCTCTCATGTGACCCTCATGTGGCCCTTATGTGATCCTCATGTGACCCTCATATGATCCTCATGTGATCATCATGTGACCCTTATGTGGCCCTCATATGATCCTCATGTGACCCTTATGTGGCCCTCATGTGACCCTCATGTGGCCCTTATGTGATCCTCATGTGACCCTCATGTGGCCCTCATGTGGCCCTTATGTGGCCCTTATGTGGCCCTCATGTGTCCCTCATGTGACCCTTATGTGGCCCTCATATGATCCTCATGTGATCATCATGTGACCCTTATGTGGCCCTCATGATCCTCATGTGACCCTTATGTGGCCCTTATGTGGCCCTCATGTGATCCTCATGTGGCCCTCATGTGGCCCTCATGTGACCCTCATGTGGCCCTTATGTGGCTCTCATGTGACCCTCATGTGATCCTCATGTGACCCTCATGTGGCCCTTATGTGGCCCTCATGTGATCCTTATGTGGCCCTCATGTGACCCTCATGTGGCCCTCATGTGACCCTCATGTGGCCCTTATGTGGCCCTCATGTGACCCTCATGTGGCTCTCATGTAGCCCTTATGTGACCCTCATGTGGCCCTTATGTGGCCCTCATGTGGCCCTTATGTGGCCCTTATGTGGCCCTCATGTGACCCTCATGTGGCCCTCATGTGGCCCTTATGTGGCCCTCATGTGACCCTCATGTGATCCTCATGTGACCCTTATGTGGCCCTCATATGATCCTCATGTGATCATCATGTGACCCTCATGTGGCCCTCATGTGGCCCTCATGTGGCCCTTATGTGGCCCTTATGTGGCCCTCATGTGTCCCTCATGTGGCCCTCATGTGACCCTCATGTGGCCCTTATGTGGCCCTCATGTGACCCTCATGTGGCCTCATGTGGCCCTTATGTGACCCTCATGTGGCCCTTATGTGGCCTCATGTGGCCTTATGTGGCCTTATGTGGCCCTCATGTGACCTCATGGCCCCTTATGCCCTCATGTGGCCTCATGTGACCCTCATGTATGTGCCCCTCATGACCCCATGTGGCCCTCATGTGGCCTCTTATGGCCCTCATGTGCTCATGTGACCCTCATGTCCTCATGTGGCCCCTCATGTGGCCCTTATGTGCTCATGTGCCCTCATGTGACCCTCATGTGGCCTCATGTGACCCTCATGTGACCCCTTTATCATGCTCCTCATGGCCTCATGTGGCTCATCCTCATGTGACCCTTATGTGGCCCTCATATGATCCTCATGTGGCCCTTATGTGGCCCTCATGTGATCCTCATGTGACCCTCATGTGGCCCTCATGTGACCCTCATGTGACCCTCATGTGGCCCTCCTCTGGCCTCATGTGGACCTCATGTGACCCTCATGTGGCCCTCATGTGGCCCTCATGTGGCCCTCCCTCCTCATGGACCCTTATGTGGCTGTGACCTCATGTACCCTCCATGTGGCATGTGCCTCATGACCCTCATGCCCTCATGTGGCATCATGTGCCTCATGTGACCCTCATGGCCCATGTGGCCCTTATGTGGCTCCTCATGTGGCCCCTTATGTGGCCTCATGTGACCTCATGTGGCCCTCATGTGATCTCATGTCATGTGGCCCTCATGTGGCCCCTCATGTGACCTCATGTGGCCTCATGTGACCCTCTCTGGCCCTCATGTGCCCTCATGTGACCCTCATGTGGCCTCATGTGGCCCTCATGTGCCCTCATGGCCCTCATGTGACCCTCATGTGGCCCTCATGTGACCCTCATGTGACCCTCATGTGGCCCTCATGTGGCCCTCATGTGGCCCTCATGTGACCCTCATGTGGCCCTCATGTGACCCTCATGTGGCCCTTATGTGACCCTCATGTGGCTCTCATGTAGCCCTTATGTGACCCTCATGTGGCCCTTATGTGGCTCTCATGTGGCCCTTATGTGGCCCTTATATGGCTCTCATGTGACCCTCATGTGGCTCTCATGTGATCATCATGTGGCCCTCATGTGGCCCTCATCTGGCCCTCATGTGGCCCTCATGTGGCCCTCATGTGACCCTCATGTGGCCCTCATGTGGCCCTCATGTGACCCTCATGTGGCCCTCATGTGGCCCTCATGTGACCCTCATGTGACCCTTATGTGATCCTCATGTGACCCTTATGTGGCCCTCATGTGACCCTCATGTGGCCCTCATGTGACCCTCATGTGGCCCTCATGTGACCCTCATGTGGCCCTTATGTGGCTCTCATGTGACCCTCATGTATCCCTCATGTATCCTTCATGTGGCCCTTATGTGGCTCTCATGTGACCCTCATGTGGCCCTTATGTGGCCCTCATGTGACCCTCATGTGGCCCTCATGTGGCCCTTATGTGGCCCTCATGTGGCTCTCATGTGACCCTCATGTGGCTCTCATATGATCCTCATGTGACCCTCATGTGGCCCTCATGTGACCCTCATGTGGCCCTTATGTGGCTCTCATGTGACCCTCATGTGGCCCTTATGTGGCCCTCATGTGACCCTCATGTGACCCACATGTGACCCTCATGTGGCCCTTATGTAGCCCTCATGTGACCCTTATGTGATCCTTATGTGATCCTCATGTGACCCTTATGTGACCCTTATGTGGCCCTCATATGATCCTCATGTGGCCCTTAAGTGGCTCTCATGTGATCATCATGTGACCCTTATGTGGCCCTCATATGATCCTCATGTGGCCCTTATGTGGCTCTCATGTGATCATCATGTGGCCCTCATGTGGCCCTTATGTGACCCTTATGTGGCCCTCTAGTGGTGGAACTTGATAACGTCATAACTCCTCGAGGAAACGCCACCCCATATTTGGCATGCATGGTCTGGGACCTGCACAATGTACCCTCTTCCGATATTTTTAAAAAAGGGGTGATTTCGAAATAATGCGGCTCTCTGTCGCCCTCTAGTGGTGGAACCTGATAACGTCATAACTCCTCGAGGAAACGTCACAGCCACCCCATATTTGGCATGCATGGTCTGGGTAGTGACCTGCACAATGTACCCTCGTCCGATATTTTTTAAAAAAAGGGGTGATTTCGAAATAATGCGGCTCTCTGTCGCCCTCTAGTGGTGGAACTTGATAACGTCATAACTCCTCGAGGAAACGCCACAGCCACCCCATATTTGGCATGCATGGTCTGGGTAGGGACCTGCACAATGTACCCTCGTCCGATATTTTAAAAAAAAGGTGATTTCGAAATAATGCGGCTCTCTGTCGCCCTCTAGTGGTGGAACTTGATAACGTCATAACTCCTCGAGGAAACGTCACAGCCACCCCATATTTGGCATGCATGGTCTGGGTAGGGACCTGCACAATGTACCCTCTTCCGATATTTTTTAAAAAGGGGTGATTTCGAAATAATGCGGCTCTCTGTCGCCCTCTAGTGGTGGAACCTGATAACGTCATAACTCCTCGAGGAAACGTCACAGCCACCCCATATTTGGCATGCATGGTCTGGGTAGGGACCTGCACAATGTACCCTCGTCCGATATTTTTTAAAAAGGGGTGATTTCAAAATAATGCGGCTCTCTGTCGCCCTCTAGTGGTGGAACTTGATAACGTCATAACTCCTCGAGGAAACGTCACAGCCACCCCATATTTGGCATGCATGGTCTAGGTAGAGACCTGCACAATGTACCCTTGTCCGATATTTTGTAAAAAGGGGTGATTTCGAAATAATGCGGCTCTCTGTCGCCCTCTAGTGGTGGAACTTGATAACGTCATAACTCCTCGAGGAAACGTCACAGCCACCCCATATTTGGCATGCATGGTCTGGGTAGGGACCTGCACAATGTACCCTCGTCCGATATTTTTTTTAAAGGGGTGATTTCGAAATAATGCGACTCTCTGTCCCCCTCTAGTGGTGGAACTTGATAACGTCATAACTCCTCGAGGAAACGTCACAGCCACCCCATATTTGGCATGCATGGTCTGGGTAGTGACCTGCACAATGTACCCTCGACCGATATTTTTTAAAGGTGATTTCGAAATAATGCGGCTCTCTGTCGCCCTCTAGTGGTGGAACCTGATAACGTCAGAACTCCTCGAGGAAACGTCACAGCCACCCCATATTTGGCATGCATGGTCTGGGTAGGGACCTGCACAATGTACCCTCTTCCGATATGTTTTAAAGGTGATTTCAGGATCAGATCGGCTTGGCTCTCATGTGGCCTCAGTGGTGGAACTTAGACTCATGTGCCCTCATGTGCCCCCATGTGGCCTCCTCATGTGACCCTCATGTGGCCCTCATGTGGCCCTCATGTGACCCTCATGTGACCCTCATGTGACCCTCATGTGGCCCTCATGTGGCCCTCATGTGGCCCTCATGTGACCCTCATGTGACCCTCATGTGACCCTCATGTGACCCTCATGTGGCCCTCATGTGGCCCTCATGTGACCCTCATGTGGCCCTCATGTGACCCACATGTGACCCTCATGTGGCCCTCATGTGGCCCTCATGTGATCATCATGTGACCCTTATGTGGCCCTCATATGATCCTCATGTGACCCTTATGTGGCCCTCATGTGGCCCTCATGTGGCCCTTATGTGATCCTCATGTGATCCTCATGTGACCCTCATGTGGCCCTCATGTGACCCTCATGTGGCCCTTATGTGGCCCCCATGTGATCCCTCATGTGGCCCTGATGTGGCCCGTATGTGACCCTCATGTGACCCTCATGTGACCTCATGGGGCCCTCATGTGCCCCCTCATGGCCCTCATGTGGCCCATGTGACCCTCATGTGGCCCTTATGTGGCCCTCATGTGACCCTCATGTGGCCCTCATGGCCTCATGTGACCCTCATGTGACCCTTATGTGGCCCTCATGGCCCTCCCATGACCCCATGTGGCCCTCATGTGGCCTCATGTGGCCCTCATGTGACCTCATGTGGCCCTCATGTGGCCTTATGTGGCCCTCATGTGGCCCTCATGTGGCCCTCATGTGGCCCTCATGACCCTTATGGCCCTCATGTGGCCCTCATGTGGCCCTCATGTGACCCTCATGTGGCTCTCATGTGACCCACATGTGACCCTCATGTGACCCTCATGTGGCCCTTATGTGGCTCTCATGTGACCCTCATGTGGCCCTCATGTGACCTCATGTGGCCCTTATGTGGCCTCATGTGGCCCTCATGTGGCCCTTATGCCCCCTCATGTGACCCTCATGTGGCCCTTATGTGACCCTCATGTGGCCCTCATGTGACCCTCATGTGGCTCATGTGACCCTCATGTGGCTCCTCATGTGGCTCCTCATGTGGCCTCATGTGACCCTCATGTGGACCCTCATGTGGCCTCATGTGGCCCTCATGTGACCCCTCATGTGACCCTCATGTGGCCCTCATGTGACCCTCATGGCCCTCATGTGACCTCATGTGTGGCCTTATGTGACCTCATGTGACCCTCATGTGACCCCTATGTGGCCTCATGTGACCCTCATGTGGCCCTCATGGCTCTCATGTGATCTCATGTGACCCTTATGTGGCCTCATGTGACCCTCATGTGACCCCTGTGGCTCATGTGACCCTCATGTGACCTCATGTGGCCCTTATGTGACCCTTATGTGGCCCTCATGTGGCCCTCATAACGCCTCAACTCCTATGGATCCTCATGCCACCCCATATGTGGCATGCATGGTCTGGGTGACCTGCACATGTACCTCTTCCATATTAAAAAAGGCCTCATGTGACCCTCATGTGGCCCTCTGGTGTGGAACCTGATGCTCATGACTCCTCGGCGTCACAGCCACCCATATTTGGCATGCATGGTCTGTGGACCTGCACAATGTACCCTCGTCCGATATTTAAAAAAAGGGGGTGATTTCGAAATAATGGCTCTCTCGCCCTCAGTGGTGGAACTTGATAACGTCATAACTCCTCAAACGTCACAGCCACCCCATATTTGGCATGCATGGTCTGGGTGACCTGCACAATGTACCTCATTAAAAAGGTGATTTTTAATGTGGCTCTATGTCGCCTCTATGTGGAACTTGATAACCTCATAACTCCTCGACGAAACGACACAGCCACCCCATATTTGGCATGCATGGTCAGGGACCTGCACCCCTGTCCGATATTTGGGTGATTTCGAAATAATGGCTCTCTGTCGCCCTCATGTGGAACTTGATAACGTCATAACTCCTCGAAACGTCACAGCCACCCCATATTTGGCATGCATGGTCTGGGTGGGACCTGCACAATGTACGGTCCGATATTTTTAAAGGGTGATTTGAAATAATGTCTCTGTCGCCCTCTGTGGTGGCCCTGATAACGTCAGAACTCCGGAAACCTGCCACCCCATATGTGGCATGCATGGTCTGGTGACCTGCACATGTACCCTCGTCCTTATGATTACTCATGTGGCCCTCATGTGTCTTATGTGGCCCTCATGTATCCCTCGTGTTATCATGTGGCCTCTCTATGGCCCCTCATGTGACCCCTCATGTGGCCCTCATGTGGCCTCATGTGGCCCTCATGTGGCCCTCATGTGGCCCTCATGTGACCCTCATGTGATCCTCATGCCCTCATGTGGCCCTCATGTGACCTCATGTGGCCTCATGTGACCCTCATGTGACCCTCATGTGGCCCTCATGTGGCCCTCATGTGGCCCTCATGTGACCCTCATGTGGCCCTCATGTGGCCTTATGTAATCTCATGTGACCTTATGTGGCCCTCATGTGACCCTCATGTGACCCTCATGTGGCCCTCATGTGACCCTCATGTGGCCCTTATGTGACCCTCATGTGGCCCTCATGTGGCCCTCATGTGGCCCTCATGTGGCCCTCATGTGACCCTTATGTGGCCCTCATGTGATCATCATGTGACCCTTATGTGGCCCTCATATGATCCTCATGTGACCCTTATGTGGCCCTCATATGATCCTCATGTGGCCCTCATGTGGCCCTCATGTGACCCTCATGTGGCCCTTATGTGATCCTCATGTGACCCTCATGTGGCCCTCATGTGACCCTCATGTGGCCCTTATGTGGCCCTCATGTGACCCTTATGTGGCCCTCATGTGACCCTCATGTGGCCCTCATGTGACCCTCATGTGGCCCTTATGTAGCCCTTATGTGACCCTCATGTGGCTCTCATGTAGCCCTTATGTGACCCTCATGTGGCCCTTATGTGGCTCTCATGTGGCCCTTATGTGGCCCTTATATGGCTCTCATGTGACCCTCATGTGGCCCTCATGTGGCCCTCATGTGGCCCTCATGTGGCTCTCATGTGGCCCTCATGTGACCCTCATGTGGCCCTCATGTGGCCCTCATGTGACCCTCATGTGACCCTCATGTGGCCCTCATATGATCCTCATGTGACCCTTATGTGGCCCTTATGTGGCCCTCATGTGGCCCTCATGTGGCCCTCATGTGGCCCTCATGTGGCCCTTATGTGGCCCTCATCTAGCCCTCATGTGACCCTCATGTGGCCCTCATGTAGCCCTTATGTGACCCTCATGTGGCCCTTATGTGGCTCTCATGTGGCCCTTATGTGGCCCTCATGTGACCCTCATGTGGCCCTCATGTGGCCCTCATGTGGCCCTCATGTGACCCTCATGTGGCCCTCATGTGACACCTATCTTTTATCATAGCCCTCATGGCCCTCATACATGTGGCTCATCGCCCTTATGTGGCCTCATGTGCCTCATGTGGCCCTCATGTGGCTCATGTGACCCTCATGTGACAATGTAGCCTCATGTGACCCTGGCATGTATGTCCTCATGTGGCCCTCATGTGACCCTTGTCATGTGACCCTCATGTGACCCTCATGTAGCCTTATGTGACCCTCATGTGACCCTCATGACCCTGATGGCCTGCCTGACGGTCTTATGCTGGACCTCATGTGGCCCATATGTAGCCCTCATGTGACCCTTATGTGGCCCTCATATGATCCTCATGTGGCCCTTATGTGGCTCATGTGATCATCATGTGGCCCTCATGTGGCCCTTATGTGACCCTTATGTGGCCCTCATGTGGAACTTGATAACCCTCATGGCCTCACAGCCACCCCATGTGGCATGCATGGTCTGTACCTCATATGTACCCTCTTCCTATGTGACCCTCATGCGGCTCTCATGTCGCACTCATGTGGACCTTGATAACGCCATGTCCTCTGGCCCTCATGCCACCTCATGTGGCATGCATGGTCTTGACCTCATGTGGCAATGTGACCTCGTCCATATTTTAAAAGGCCCTCATGGCTCTCTGTCGCCTCATGTGGCCCTTATGTCACCCCGCCCTTAGCCACAGCCCATATGTGGCATGCATGGTCTGCCCTCATGTACCCTCATTTTATAAAGGGTGATCTCTGATGCCCTTATCATTTCTCTCTGTCCTCATGTGACCCCCATGGCCCTGGCCCTCAGAATCTCATGTGTTTGTGGCCCTCATGCCCCCTGTGGCTCTCATGTGATCATCATGTGGCCCTCATGTGGCCCTTAACGTCACCTGTATGTGGCCTCATGGAGCCCTTATGTGGCCCTCATGACCTCATGTGGCCGCCCCATGTGGCCCTCATGTGACCCTATGGCCCATGTGACCCTCATGTGGCCTCATATGCTTGGCCTCATGATCCTCATGTGGCCCTCATGTGGCCCTCATGTGACCCTCATGTGACCCTCATGTGGCCCTTATGTGGCCCTCATGTGACCCTCATGTGACCCTCATGTGACCCTCATGTGGCTCTCATGTGGCCTGTATTGTCCCCTCATGTGGCCCTTATGTGACCCTCATATGATCCTCATGTGGCCCTCATGTGGCCCTCATGTGACCCTCATGTGACCCTCATGTGGCCCTCATGTGACCCTCATGTGGCCCTCATGTGGCCCTTATGTGGCCCTCATGTGACCCTCATGTGGCCCTCATGTGACCCTTATGTGGCCCTCATATGATCCCTCATGTGACCCCTCATGTGGCCCTCCTGCAGCCCTTATGTGGCCTCATGTGACCCTCATGTGGCCCCATGTAGCCCTCATGTGTCTCATGTGGCCCTTATGTGGCCCCATGTGACCTCATGTGACCTCTCATGGCCTCATGAAACCCTCATGTGGCCCTCATGCTCATGTGGCCCTCATGTGGCCCTCATGTATCCCTCATGTGGCCCTCTCATGTGACCCTCATGTGGCTCTCATGTGACCGCCTCATCCTCATGTGGCCCTCTCATGTGACCTCATGTAGCCCTTGGCCCTCATGTGACCCTTATGTGGCCCTCATGTGACCCTCATGTGGCCCTCATGTGACCCTCATGTGGCCCTCATGTGGCCCTCATGTGACCCTCATGTGGCTCTCATGTGACCCTCATGTGGCCCTCATGTGGCCCTCATGTGGCCCTTATGTAGCGCTCATGTGGCTCTCATGTAGCCCTTATGTGACCCTCATGTGGCCCTCATGTTGCCCTTATGTGGCTCTCATGTGACCCTCATGTGGCCCTCATGTGGCCCTTATGTGGCCCTCATGGCCCTCATAACCATCCCTCATGTGATCCTTATGTGGCCCTCATTTGGCCCTCATGTCCCTCATGATCTCATGACCCTTATGTGGCCTCCTCATATGACCCTCATGTGGCCCTCATGTGGCCCTTATGTGGCCCTCATGCGATCCCCATGTGACCCTTATGTGTCTCATGTGGCCCCTCATGTCCCATGTGGCCCTCATGTGGCCTCATGTGGCCCTTATGTGTGTGGCCCTCATGTGGCCCTTATGTATCCCTCCTTGACCCTCATGTGGCCTCATGTGACCTCATGTGACCCTCATGTATCCTTCACCTTGGCCAGGGCGCTTATGTGGCTCTCATTGTGGCCCTCATGTGGCCCTTGTGACCCTCATGTGGCCCTCATGTGGCCCTTCAGCCATATATGGCTCATAACGACCCTCATGTGGCCTCATGAAACCCTCATCTGGCCTCATGTGACGTATGTGGCTCTCATGTGGCCCTCATCAACCCGACCCTTATGTGGCCCTCATGTGACCCTCCTTCTTGGCCCTCATGGCCAGCCCCTTATGTAGCCCTCATGTAACCCAGCCTCATGTGGCCATATGTGATCCTCATGTGACCCATATGTGATCTCTGTGTGACCCTGTGTAGCCTCATGCTTGACCTCATGTGGCCCTCATGCTTGACCCTCATGTCCTCATGCTTGTCCCTCATGCTTGGCCTTATATTTGCTCATGCTTGACCCTCATGTATCCTCATGTATCCCTCATGTGGCCCTTATGTGGCTCATGTGACCCTCATGGCCCTTATGTGGCCTCATGCTTGACCACTCATGTGGCCCTTGGTGGAACATGAGCCACTAGGCCCATGGGCCACAGGGGGCCCCATGGGGTCACATGACCCAGGGGCCACATGAGGGCCACATGAACCCCATGGGGAATAAAGGGATTGGGGGAATGGGGGCAAGGGGGGAATCCATAGGGCCCATGGGGGTCACGAGGCCCCATGATCAATGACCAAAAAGGGGCCATGGGGGTCACAAATAAATGAGTACAGGGGGACATGGGGATGGGGGCCCACATGGGCCATAGGCCCATGACCTGGGGGACATGGGTCACTGGGGGCCACATGGGGCCACATGGGCCAAATGGGGGCCAATGGGGGTCACATGAGGCCACATATATGAGCCATGGGGCCCACAGGGGGCCAAATGAGGCCACATGGGGCCCAAATGGGGGTCACATGGGCCATAACCCATGGGCAATGGGCCCCATGGGCACATGGGGGCCAGGGGGTTATGGGCCAAACATGGGGCCCCACATGAGGCCACAGGGGCCATGCCCCTGGGGGCCAAGAATGGGGGCCATGAGGACATGGGGGCCAATGAGGGCCAAATGACATGAGGACACGGGCCCAAAGGGGCACATGACCCATGTCACATGAGGATCAGGGGCCCCTGGGAAATGTGACCATAATGAGGCCACAAAAACACATGGGCAATGAGGAGGAGGGCCCATGATCCATGGGGCCACATAGGTCACATGGGTCACATGGGGGGCCCAAGGGGGCCACATGAGGCCACATGGGGGCCATGGCCAGGGGGGCCAAATGGGGGTCACATGAGGGTCAGGGAACCACATGAGGCCGGGGCCAATGACCCGATTTGACGACAATTCCACCTGGGGGCGAAAGGGGGTTTGCCCTAAACCCATTTTGGGGTAGGGGCGGCCACATTTCTAAGACGGGCCCCGGGCTATCACCTGGAACAGACAAATCTGATACCTTTTTGAAATCCCCCTTTTATCGGACGGGTACATTGTGCAGGTCCCCCAAACCAGGGCCCCAAAATGGGGGGCTGTGACCTCGAGGAGTTATGACGTTATAAAGTTCCACCACTAGGGGCAAAACCGCTTTTTTGAAATCACCCTTTTAAAAATTCGGGAAATTTGGCAGGTCCCCCCCAACCATGCATCCCAAAAGGGGGTGGCGGGTTTCGGGGGATGACGTTATCAAGTTCCACCACTGGGGGCCAAGAGCCGCATTATTTAAAACAAATATGGGAAGAGGGTTTGTGCAGGTCCCCCAGACCATGCATAAAATATGTGGCGGGACGCCCGAGGAGTTATGCGATGCCACCAAGAGGGCCAAAAAGGTCACATGGGCCACATGGGGGCACATGATGATCATGAGACCACAAAAGGGGCCCATGGGGATATGGGGGCCCATGGGTCACATGATGGACAATCCACCCCCAAAAATGTTCACCCCAAGGGCGGGGAACCATCAAGTGCCCCGATGAGGGACATTCTTGTCGGGCCCTGGCTAACAAAGGCAGACCCTCATTAAACCCCACACCCATATTTTGAAAATCTATATGGTGTATATTTTTTTACATTTTTATATATATATTTTGTAAAATATATTTATGTATACAATATATATTATGTCCAAAAAGTTATATATTAATATTTTGGGGTTGGGGTATACTAAACACTGTTTTATAATATATTGAATACCCCTTCTTGTGTGATAATAGACCACTTAAGGGCCACTGGGCTGGGGCCCGGGTGGAATCCAACCCCCTAACTGGGGAAAAGGGCCATAAACTAAACTAAACTGCCATGATAATGAGGGGCCACAAAGGGCCCCATGGGAATGAGGTCATGGCCCTAAGGGCCCACATGGGAAAAAGGGGCCCCAAAGGGCCCCATGAGGCCTAGGGCCCAAAGAGGGAAGGGCCCCATGAGGGCCCCATAGGGTCACATAGGCCATAAGGGGCCCCAAAAAGGGGCCCCATGAGGCACATAGGACATGAGGGCACATAAGGGCCCATAGGGGCAATGGGGCAAACCCATGAGGGTCACATGACCCCATGAGGTCAATGAGGCCACAAAAGGTCACATGAGGGCCCACATAAGGCCATGAGGGTCCATGAGGGCCACATGAGGTCACATGAGGATCCATAAGGGCCACATGAGGGTCACATGAGGCCACATGAGGCCACATGAGGTCAATGAGGCCATAAGGGCCACATGGGTCACATGAGGATCATATGAGGGCCACATAAGGGTCACATGATGATCACATGAGGATCATATGAGGGCCACATAAGGGTTACATGAGGGACACATGAGGGCCACATAAGGGCCACATAAGGGCCACATGAGGGCCACATGAGGGTCACATGAGGACCACATAAGGGCCACATGAGGGTCACATGAGGGCCACATAAGGGTCACATGAGGATCATATGAGGGCCACACAGTGGGTCACATGACAGACCAGCATGAGGATCATATGAGGGCCACATAAGGGTCACATGAGGGTCACATGAGGGCCAGATGAGGGCCACATGAGGGCCACATGAGGGTCACATGAGGGTTTGGCGAGTCATGAGGGTCAAGGAGGGTCACATGAGGGCTGGCATGAGGGCCAAGGCTGAGAGCTACATGAGGCCACATGAGGCCATATACGAGTTATGACGTTATCAAGTTCTGCACTACTGAGGAAGACAGAGCTGTCAACGCCTTTCATAACACGCCGATTCTTGGGGCTACCGGGACGGCAAAACATTTAAGACCGGGCCGGGCTATCACCTGAACAGAGCTCGAAACTCTGATACCTTTATTTCGAAATCACCCTTTAAAAATATTCTATTTAGGGTACATTGTGCAGGTCCCTCACCTAGACTATGTACAACAGGGTAGTCAGACGTTTCCTGAGAATGGACGTTATCAGGTTCCACCACTAGAGGGCGTATAGAGCCGCATTATTTCAAATTTTTAAAATATCGGATTTAGGTATTGTGTGTCTCACCAGACCAAGCATGCCAGCAGGGTGGCGACGCCTCGAGAGCAGGACGTTACTGTGGTTCCACCATCAGAGGGGCGACAGAGCCGACATTAAATCACCCTTAAAAATATCGGACGAGACAGGTCCACCCACCTGTATGCCAAATATGGGGTGGCTGTGACGTGCTTCGAGGAGTTATGATGCTATCAAGTTCCACCACTAGAGGGCGCATAGAGAGTCAGATGACGGAAATCACCCTTTTAAAACATCGGACGAGGTTACTGTGCAGGTCACCACCCAGACCATGCATGCCAAATCTGGGGTGGCTGTGACATTTCGAGGATATGACTATCTGGTTCCACCACCAGAGGCTTATTATATCGCATTATTTCGAAATCACCCCTTTTAAAAATATCGGTAGGGTACATTGTGCAGGTCCCGCCCACAGACCATGATGCCAAATATGGGGTGGTGGCTGTGACGCTTTCCTCGAGGAGTTAAGGACGCTATCGTTCCGCACCACTCAGAGGGCGACAGAGGCCGCATTATTTCGAAATCACCTTTTAAAAATCGGAAGAGGGTACATTGTGCAGGTCCTACCCAGACCATGCATGCCAAATATGGGTGTGACGTTCCTCGAGGAGTTATGAGCTATCAAGTTCC
>NC_079395.1:17792040-17894540 GCF_029220125.1 Pseudoliparis swirei | reverse complement strand
CCATTAAGTTTGAACCCCGGCTTCATTTCCGTCCCATGAACGACCGGCTAAGCCCCTCGGACTTACTTCCCTCTTGAGGCTGCGCTGGTTTTCGCTCTGAAACCGATACTGAAAGCCACACATTCAATTCCCTGAACCCCCCCCCCCCCCCAATACCCGTATAGCCTTTCACCAACCGGTCCTCTGTGTAAAAATATCACCGTTGTCGTGTCTTTATTTTTTAAAATTCTGGAGTAGCTTCAAACAGTCTCGTCTACATAAAGTTATGTAACGTGATTTAACAGAGCATCTGTAACATTGAACTCCACCTTCTCTCTTCAGGAATGTGAAATCCTGGATATCATCATGAAGCTCTGCTGTAAGTTGAAAGCTGAACAGAAACGACGCCGCATGTCCTCCACGCGGAAGTCTGTTCAACACATTGTGATCCAGACATGAAGAAGAAACCTGGAGAATGTGGGGGTCACCCCTGGGTTATGCTGTATTAATTAACGTTGATGTGCTTGTCCCCCCCCCCCCCCCCCCCGCCTCATCCTAACCTCGCCACAGCTTGTTGTGGTGAGTTTCTGCTCAATAAAAACAAAGTCCTCATCATAACTGTCTCTCGCCCTCCGTGGCTCATGCCGTCCATTCTGCTGCGTGTCTCTGCCCCCAGAGTGTAAGTGTGCGGCTCTGGACCTCGCCTTCATCGTGGACAGCTCGGAGAGTATCGGCTCCGCCAACTTTGCTCTCGCCAAAGACTTCATCATCACCGTCATCGACCGGCTGACCAAAGACCAGCAGCTCAAGGTGACGGCCGAGCCGGTTATCTGGACATTTGATTCGTAAACCCCGGTCATCGGGAAAACTGTTTTTAAAAGTGTTCGGAAAAAAATGATGAAAATAGAAAAAGTGTCAATGAAAGACATTGTGTCTTGGTTTTTGGGAACTTGCTTTTAAGTCTCTCCAATGACTCGCCCCATCCACTTTGGATATAATTAGTCAGGATGGGTGTGACGCAGAGATTGTTGACACAGTAAAACTCAGACATAACACCACACAGACCCAAACACACGCTCACCGTGCAGCGCTTTTCTTGACAGTTTGCAAGCAACCACTCCGGACTGAGCGTCGTCCAGTACAGTGGCTCCAAGGCCCAAGAAAAGATCCGACTGGAAGCCACCGGCCTCATCGCCTTTAAAGAGTGAGTTCACACCAGGCAACATGTCCGCCTGCAACTTTCAACAGTGTTCCGACTTATTCAGGGCGGGTGGATCAATTATAACATTGTCTCTTTGTGTGTGTGTGTACAGGAAAGTGAGGAACATGAAATGGCTGGCGGAGGCCACGTACACAGGCGAGGCCCTGGATTTCGCTCTGAGCAACACACTCAGCCTGATGACCCATGAGAACAAAGTCGTGATCGTTCTCACTGACGGACGTTCCGATCACTCCAGGGACCCAGTTCCCCTCAACGTTCTCTGTGGTAAAGATCTGCTGGTAAGTACAAGGCGCTAACGGGCCTGCAGCCGGGCAGGAGTGTGCGCCATCAGTCGCGCCGCAGCTTGAGTCACCTGACAAAACAACTTAAGAAAACTTTTCCACCTAAATGAGTCTATAAAAAGTCCCCAGAATGCAGTAAATGAAGGTTTGATGCTCAGAAGGTCCAGGTGGCCACGCCTCATGCTATCCCTGCGAGCATTATCCAAGACAGACAAACCTGCTGGGTTTCGTCCAATCGGATCGCAGCTCTTTTGTAAACAGACTCTCAGAGCGCCACCGATTTAAGGATTTTACAAACGAAAACGACTGTAACATGAAAGCATGGTGGACGGCGTAATCTTTTAATGAAAGAATCAAGCGGGTTTGAACAACAATGGACCCCACCAGGCGTGAGTTGTGACGCTCGACCCTCTAGCTAGCATCCAAACCACACGAAACCACGCCCACACCCGACAGTACAACCAATCGAAACAGGGCAAACTCATGGTGGGTGGCCGAGAATAGATCTTTTATTATTTGGTGAAAAAAAGAAGAATATATATATATTAGGGGTGGGTACGTTAACGCGTTAATCTTGCGTTAACGCATCAATTAATGAACGCCGACAATTATTTTATCGCGCGTTAACGCAGGTTTTATTATTTATTTTATTATTGTAAAAGTTTGTTGCTCACAGGCTTTTATTTTGTAAAAGTCTGCTCCTGATTGCTGCGGAACCGGAAAAGAAAGTCATTCGCGGTTTAACAAACATGGAGAAGAGTACGGAGATTTTAAATGGCCATTTTCAATTTAAAGTTCTTAAAGACGGCGGAGTCGACAGAAACAAAGTCATATGTAACCACTGCCAAGATGAATTGTCTTATCACCGGAGTACTTCCAGTCTTAAATATCATTTAAATGCTAAACACACCGTTGATGCCAGCAAATCATACAACAAACACACAGTGGAGCGAGGCTTCGGCAGATGACGCTGCAGGGAGGAGATCAACCAAGAGAAGCTAACCAATGCCACAGCGAAGTGGAGAGTTACAGACTGCAGGCCGGTTAGTTAGGGTGACCAGACGTCCGGTTTTCCCCGGACATGTCCTCTTTTTGAGACCTAAAAAATGCGTCCGGCAGGGATTCCAAAAACGTCCGGGATTTTGCTTCGTTGGATATTTGTGTTTCTCTGGGTTTTCATAAACTAGTATTTACCCCTTACAAGTTTTGGAAATGGTATCTCCCTTACGTTCCACCTTCTTGCGCGAGCTCTGACAGTATAGAGAACAGTCATTGGTCGACCGATCTCAGGGTTGCCAGATACACGATAATTATCCTCCAAATACAACCATTTTGAGCCTTTGGTACGATACTTCACCATCTCCAATCTGGCAACACGGAGCACCTTGCCGCCTCCACTAGTGCATTGTTGTTTGTGCGGCATGCTATAAACTACGACCAGCGCCGCCGCTCCCATAGCGCACTACGCGCTGAGCGTAGGGCACCACGTCCTGAGGGGGCTCCACAAAATAGGCAACTAAAAAATCCTCATAGTTATAATAATTATAATGCCGATATTATTTCAGTCTAGAAATATTAGGCACCTTTTAGGCATGTATATCACAAAACAGGCAGAACAAGAGAGATGTTTACTTCGGAGTTACTGTGCATTATATTGATGAGAAGTGGGCGCTGCATTCACATGCCCTGACTGATGAAAACAGAGGAGAGACATTCTGCTGACACTTTACTGAAGTTGCACAGCAGTGGAATGTGTCAAATAAAGTCACCACACTGAGCACAGATAGAGCACCAGAGATGGTCGCTGCTGCCAGACAACGGCCTTGTGATCATGTCCCCTGCTTCGCGTACAGTCTCCAGCGTTCTGTCACAGTGTCTCTGCATAACAGTGCATTTGACAATGTCCTGACAGATTTTATGGCACTTTAGTTCATATCGCAGTACATTTAAAATAAGTGTCAAGTTCTAGGAATTGACAAACTGCACTGAAAGAGTTTTCTGGTGTCTCACTCTAACAGGGACAACAAATGTTATGGCACTTTCATTCATATGGCAGAACATTTAAAATAGGAGTGCGCTATACACTACTTTTGAATTAATTATTGGATTTTGCGTATACAAATGCGATTAATCGTGATTAATCAGGGAAATCATGCGATTAATCGCGATTAAAAATTGTAGTCGTCAACTTATCAGGAATGGTCCACGGCTTAAAATGTGTATATAATATGAATTAATAAATGATGAAGAAATAATAAAGATCCTTTAAAGAAACGCCTTTCCTTCCCTCAAGGTGGGAGGTTTGGGAATAAAGGACTACTCGGGCCGTGAGCCCAACCACGAGCAGCTCGAGGAATTGGTTTGTAAGAGCGACGCCAAACCCGGCTTCGTCTTTGTCCTGGACAACTTCGCCGAGCTGCTGGATGACACTTTCCTGCAGAACCTCACATCCAGAATCTGTCAAAGTAAAAACACACACACACACACACACGTATGTAACTTCTATCAAGTGATTATTTGCAAACTGGTTCATTAACCTGTGTTGTTCTCTCATTCAGATAAGACGTGCCCCGACTACAAATGTCCCCGTAAGTCTGTTTTTCTTCACCAATGCCGTGGTTCACTGTTTTTCATGGTTACCGTATCTTACTGCTGTTGACCCAGTTGGGCTTTTATATCTTTGGTAACCTTTTCTCTCTCTCATATTCGGTATATATGAGTTTAAAGTACAGTCAAATATTCAGACACAACAAAGATACAAAACAACCAACTGAAATGTGCAAGTTTATTTTTTACATGCTGTCATTTACAGAGCCACTGGAAACAGCTATAGATCTGATGTATTGTGTGTGTGTTGCAGTGTCTTTCACCGAAGATGTCGACATTTTGGTGATGATGGACAGCTCGGCAAGTGTGGGCCAGAAGAACTTCGCCACTACCAAGACCTTCGTCAGCCGCCTGGCCGAGCGTTTCCTGACCGCCGAGAGGAAGAGGGGGGCCACCGTCAAGATGGGTGTGGCCCAGTACAGCCGAAGCTCCCGCATGGAGCAGTCGCCGACCACCAATCTAACCCTCGTATCCTATAAAACCGAAGAGGCGGCCTTCCAAAACGACGGCACCAACGTGTTAGAGGCCCTGGAGTTTGCCGCGAAGAGTTTAGCCGGTCGCGGAGACTCGTCGGGCGGCAGGAGGAAGCTGGTGCTGTTCTCCGACGGCCGGTCTCAGGACGTCACCGAGGACCTGCTGGAGAATCGCGTTCGCGAGGTGGCGGACGCTGGCGTGGAGGTCTTCGTCATCGCCGTTGGCACCCAGGTCAATGAGGTCAACCTGCGCGTGCTGGTGAGCAAGGGGCGGCAGGGCGACATCAACTACACCCAGCGCCACCTGTTCCGGGTCTCAGACTACAACTCTCTGCTTCACGGGGTCTTCCACCAAACTGTCTCCCGCCGGGTGTCCACCAACAAGCTTTAGATGTTTAGTCCCGTATCTGAATATTCTGTCTCACTCATTTACCATACACTGTGTTCGAGTACTTAAAAAAAAATTGTTATGAATAATTGTCACAAAAGAGACAAACGATTGTGTGTAGGTCAAAAGGAAATGTTTTCGTGAAGTTTACCTGGAGCTTTTTTTCCCCTGAGTTGAGCTTCCGAGGCAGATTATCTCAGGCTGTGTGTAATTTCCACCTTCCGTGCTGAGATCATTGGACTATAATCCCAATGATGGGGCTAGCCTAAACAGTTTTAGTGCCCGGAAGTTCATTTCAGGGTTAAAATGTCCCATGTCGAAAGTGGTTGCCTTGTCCCTGGAGAGCCTTAGTAAAGGCCACAACTAAACTAAATGTAGAGCCTTTCAGTGCATTGGATCCCCTGCATCATTTTGCATTATTTTCTGCTATTCAAGACCCGTCCTCTGGCCTACTGGGTTAAAAATGACTCAGTGTGGCTACACTATCTTGTCTCTCCAAGACTTGGAGCTCCTGCCATTCGAAGGATTTGTCTTAATGTGGGCTCCGTTTTCTAGCTCTTACCACTTTGTTTTCAAGGTGTCAGATTTGTGTCACAGTTTTACAACGTAGGGGAACCAGCTGTGGAAGGAAAACGTTCAAATTCTTTGGCAAGTGCTCGTTTTACCTAAATAATTGTTAACCCCAAATGCTAGTCTGCATGCCAGGCTAGTCAACTTTGTTTTAGGTTTGCAAGGGTTAGTAGGAAAAAGTCCTAACTCATGACCGACTTGGTGAAAAGTCACACCTTGAAATCTTTGTTAGATCACCAGACCGACCAGGAAAACAGGAAATTACATCAAACACACTCCCAAACAATCCAATCCATCCTTCACCTGGTAATAATGACGACACCACAGCTGGACTCAGCATGTTTGTTCCATCCAAGTGTGTGTAGCTGTATGTGTGTGAGCGCCTCTGCCTGTACATCAATAGTGTGTGTGTGTGTGGAGGTCTGTTGTATGTGTAGCCCTGGGTGATTATTCTATCAGCAGTTGTGCCGGGGTCGCTAGTTCAAATCACAGAATGACAGAAACCTGTTCTTTGTTGTCTGTGAAGCAAAAAGGCCTCACACGCACACACACACACGCACACACACGCACACATGTGTGTGCCCCATAATTTAGGTAGGAAAACATCTGTCATGGTGGAGGGCTGGAAAAGAAACGTATGTGAGGCCCTCACACCCACTTTTATGATCCCCGCAACTGTTTCACACACTCAGTGTCGTTGTCATCCGTGACCCGGAGTCACTGTACTGTTCTTATCTTTGGTGCTATGAGTCTCCGTGTATCAGCCTCTACCCATGTTGTTAAAGAAGATATGTTTACCTGAGGATACAAAACCTTAGTAGTGTTGTGAGAGCTCCTTCAATAAAGGTTGCGACACCAAAGAGTCTCAGCTCACGTTTGTCCACATACACACACACACACACACACACACATACACAAACACACAGTATACAAAGATGCATGTTTATATGTTCATGTACCTTTAAAGATCCTCTTTTGGTATAGATTAACTCTGTGAAATTAAAACACTGGACGATGAACCACGACTCTTAGCTAAAAAAGAATAATGTGATTTAATTCAATTCAGTTTATTTTATATAGCCCAATATCACAAATTATGAATTCTCCTCAGAGGGCTTTACAATCTGAACACATACGACATCCCTGACCTTTGACCTCACATCGGATCGGGAAAAACTCCAAATAAATAGAAAAAACCCTATCACAGGGAAAAGCGTGAAGAAACCTTCCGGAGAGCAACAGAGGAGGATCCCTCTCCAGGATGGACAGAAGCATTAGATGTCATGTGACCAGAAGGAACAGAGTTACAGAGTTACATAAACACATTCAATGAACATGACAGAGTGTATGAATAGTTCGTATAGGCATGGACCACGATCCAGACCTCCGCAATCCGTCAGGCAGATGGAGGGAGAGAGGAGGAGTGCGCGGGGCATCAACAGGGCCATGGCAGGAGGCCGGCCCACCAGACAGGAGGCATCAGACACAGCCAGGTCCGATGGACCATATCAGACATAAGTCACAAGGACTCTGGGGAAGAAACAGAATTAATCATGTGTGATGGAGAGATGAAAATTCATCCATAAGGAGAGAGAGAAGACGAGAGAGGTGCTCAGTGTATCCTAAAATGTCCCCCAGCAGCTATAAGCCATTGCAGCAGATCTAGGGGCTGGACCAGGTGAACCTGATTCAGCCCTAACTATAAGCTCTGTCAAAGAGGAAAGTCTTCAGTCTACTCTTAAATGAGGTGACTGTGTCTGCCTCCAGGACTGATGGTGGAAGCTGGTTCCATAAAAGAGGAGCTTGATAACTAAAGGCTCTGGCTCCCATTCTACTTTTTAAGACTAGGAACTACAAGTAGTCCCGCATTTAGTGAGCGTAGCTCTCTAGTGGGGCAATATGGTACTACACGCTCCTTAAGATATGATGGTGCATCACCAATCAAGGCTTTGTATGTTAAGAGAAGAATTTAAAAAGTGATTCTTGATTTTACTGGGAGCCAGTGCAGAGCAGCTAGTGCAGGAGTGATGTGATCTCTTTTCTTAGTTTTAGTGAGAACACGAGCTGCAGCATTCTGGATCAACTGGAGGGACCTAAGAGATTTATTAGAGCAGCCTGATAATAAGGAGTTGCAGTAATCCAGTCTCGAAGTAACGAACGCGTGAACCAATTTTTCTGCAACTTTTTGAGACAAGATGTGCCTGATTTTTGAAATATTAAGTAGATGAAAGAATGCAGTCCTTGAGATTTGCTTCACGTGGGAGTTAAAGGACAAGTCCCGATCAAAGATAACGCCAAGATTCTTTACAGTGGTGTTGGATGCTAGAGCAATGCCATCTACAGAATCCACATCACCAGATAATTGATCTCTGAGGTGTTTAGGGCCGATTAAAATTACTTCAGTTTTGTCAGAGATTAACATCAGGAAGTTGCAGGTCATCCATGTTTTTATGTCTTTAAGACATGCTTGAATTTTACTGAGTTGGTTGGTCTCCTCTGGTTTGATCCATAGATATAATTGAGTTTCATCTGCATAACAATGAAAGTTTATGAAGTGTTTCCTGATAATATTGCCCAAAGGAAGGATGTATAAGGTAAATAAAATTGGTCCAAGCACAGAACCTTGTGGAACTCCGTGATTAACGTTGTTAATGTGAGATATGCAACTGTAAAGAAACTGTTGAACATTTATTGAAAGAGTGCAGGAAGTTCAGCGTGGAAAGAGAAAGACTGAAAAGCAGGATGGTAGCTATATGAAATGTTTTTACATGTTTTACATTTATCATAATAACAATATTAATCTATTTAAAATGACAAGTGTCCTAAAGTCATGATGATGATTCGGTATGCACCTTAAACCTTAATTTGTAGTCCGCCAATATACTTCAGATGAAGAAGAAGAAGTCTGATGGCCTCTGCACCTGAGGCCGTCAACACACACCAGCTGAAAGAGGTTGTCTTGATGAAAGTTGCCCGGTAACAAGGAATAAAAACACCGCACAGTGTCCAGAGCCAGCATCCAGTCATGATGGCTTTCTTTTGGCAGCGTGCACTGCTTGTGAGCCTGGCTGCTGCCATGTCGGTGTATGCAGGTAATATTGGAACAAAATGATGCACAAAGCTCTGTTATTGTGATCTAACTAAAGCTGTTTGAGTATCAACTTGTTTGTGTTGTCTCCTTCCAGACATGAAGCTGGACTGTGGAACCGACTCTGTGAGGCTGGTGTGGACGGAGGGCAGGTCCCGGGCTGATACCTCGCTCTTCCGTCTGGGTAACTGCTTCCCCACCAGCTTCTCGGCCACCGAAGCTTTTTTCAGCGTGGACTTCGACGACTGTAACTTCAGGAGAATTGTGCGTAGCACCTCCACATGTGTACCTGCAAACTGAGTCCACTGTACTTCCTGCAGCTTGGTGACATTTGTGTCTCGTAGGTAACTGGGGATCGCTTGATGTTCACCAATGATCTGACCTACAGTTCCTCTCCTGACTCTGTGGACTTCACTCGCCCCGTTGTCTGTGAATATGAGAGGTGGGTGTTCACACTAGTTCAGCTTTGAGAGTTTGGTAACATGGCAGCTGTTTAACTCTTGCTTTGTGTTGCAGGCCTGAAGACTGGTTCCCGCGGCTTCATGCCCCAATTTTCAACACGTTTGGTCTGGGAGCTCTAGAGTTCCACTTTGGCCTCATGAATGGTGGGTGAAGCGTGACCTGACTGGAGATGGCAGCTCTCCCAGTGACTCCTGTAGCGTAATGACTCCTCTCCTGTTTACGGCTGTAGCTGACTTCTCCGGCCCCGCTGAATCCACCACCTTTCCTCTGGGCTCCTTTATCCCGATCATGGCTAGCGTGGCGCAGGAGACCCATCAGCCCTTGCTGCTGTTTCTTGAGGAATGCGTAGCGGCTACCACACCGGAGCTGCAGCCTGGAAGCACTTTGTACCCGATAATCGCCAATGAGGGGTAATCTGGTTTCACCGTTTAGCATTTTGTTGTCCAGGAATCAGACTTGACACTTTCTTTCTCCACCACACAGATGTCTTGTCGACAGTCTGGTATCGCGCTCCAAATTCGAACAAAGGCAAAAATCCTCTGAACTCCGCCTTTCCCTTCAAGCCTTTAGGTTTGGTCTCGGCGAAGAGGTAAAAGTAATTTTGCACGTTCATTTTTAGAATTGGGGCTTTATTGGTAAAACTGGAAGCCAACTGCCCCTCAACCTCACTTCTTACTCACCAGGTGTTTATCCACTGTAAACTTGTGGCATGGGATCCCAACGGTCAGGACAACAGCAAGAAGGCCTGTCACTATGACAACGTGCTTGGGTAAAAATGTCACTGAAACATTCACAATGTTCTCTGGGTTCGTCAGACTTGTGTGATGGAACCACTGAGAATGATTTTCTGACTTCTCCGACCCTCATGAACTCAGCTGGGAGCAGTTGGACAACTCTGCATCCCGCTATCTCTGTGCCTGCTGTGACTCTGACTGCAAGTCCAGGAGGGTCAGGAGTTTAGCATCAGGTATTGGTGACTTCTGCTGTATCAACTCGTCTGGTTTGACTTGTACTTAAACCTTTTAACTTTAAACCAGGGAACTGTGGTATGGCACAAAAAGCTGTCCTTGGACCTCTGACCATCACTGATGTGAATTATTGACTGACTCTCCAGGTAATTCTTGTATTTTACATTGCACTATATATTAATCCTGAACAACTATTTAACCCAGTCTTTTATTCTCCAACAGGAATGGATCCATTTGGCACACTGGCTCCTTCAATCTGAATTGGGTTTTTATTCTTGGTTTTGTAAACTTCTAAAAGTGTAATGCTCACCCAATGTTATTAAAGATAACTATACTTGAAAGCTCTCTTGCTTATTGATATTGTGTGTTGGCTCAAGGTCCAGTATTTTTATAGTCATCTCTTTCTTGGTAACTGCTTGACATGCACAGCTTGTCATTAATATACATAAGAGCTTTAACACTGGGCTTTATTTTGAAGAAGCCTAAATCTCAAAGTTATCAGATTTGATTGAAGGGCTGTCATTGGAAACCTCCTAATCTCTGTCATGGTAAAATATTGATGGCTTCATATGTTGCTCCATAATACACAGATCAGAATTTATGCATATTGTTTCTTCAAGCAAGGGTCTTTCAAGGCTAAATGCAGTATTTTTTACAAGGGGTTGACTAGCTTTCTGGACTAGGAACTAGATTGTATCACTTAAAGGCCGGCTCACCAGACAGGAAGCCACGGCCAGGTCCAATGGACCATGAAACCGTAAGTCACCAAGACTCTGGGTAGGAAGCAGAGTTAGTATGTGTGATGGAGAGATGTAAATTCATCCATAAGGGGGGTATAGGTGCTCAGTTTATCCTAAAACGTCCCCCAGCAAACTTGAGCCTATAGCAGCATATCTATGGGCTGGACCAGGTCTACCTGATGCAGCCACAACTATAAGACTCTCAAAGAGGAAAGTCTTCAGTCTACTCTTAAATGAGGTGACTGTGAGCCTCCAGGACTGAAGGTGGAAACTGGTTCATTAAAGAGGAGCTTGATAACTGAAGGCTCTGGCTCCCATCCTACTTGTTAAGACTCAGAACCACAAGTAGCCCCGCATTTAGTAAAGCAGCGCTCTAGTGGGGCAATATGGTACTACAGGCTCCTTAAGATATGATGGTGCATCACCTATCAAAGCTTTGTAGTTTAGAAGAATTTTAAAGTTGGTTCTTGATTTTACAGCCAGCCAGTGCAGAGCGGTTAATGCAGGAGTGATGTGATCTCTTTTCTTTTTGTGAGAACACGAGCTGCAGCATTCTGGATCAACTGGAGGGACCTAAGAGACTTATTAAAGCAGCCTGATAAATTGCACTAATCTTGTCTAGAAGTAACAAACGCGTAGACCAGTATTTTTGCATCTTTTTGAGACAAGATGTGCCTGATTTTTGAAATATTACATAGATGAAAGAATGCAGTCCTTGAGATTTGCTTCACGTGGGAGTTAAAGGACAAGTCCTGATCAAAGATAACGCCGAGATTCTTTACAGTGGTGTTGGATGCCAGGGCAATGCCGTCTACAGAAACCACATCACCAGATAATTGATCTCTGAGGTGTTCAGAGTAAAATAATTTCAGTTTTGTCAGAGATTAACATCAGGAAATTGCAGGTCATCCATGTTTTTATATCTTTAAGACATGCTTGAATTTTACTGAGCTGGTTCGTCTGCTCTGGTTTGATCCATGGTTATAATTTAGTTTCATCGGCATAACAATGAAAGTTTACGGAGTGTTTCCTGATAATTTTGCCCAAAGGAAGCATATATAAGGTAAATAAAATGGGTCCAAGCACCTTGTGGAACTCCGTGATTAACGTTGTTGGTCATTGAGGCTTCATCGTTTACAAATATAAAATGGGATCGATCTGATAAATAGGATTTAAACCAACTTACCTGAAGATGATCTCATTAACTTAAGTAACTAAATAGAAAAGAGTAAAGACACTTCACATAAAGGAAGCGACGGCTTTAGTTTTCTTTGGCGTTGTTTTACATTTATCATAAAAACAATATTACTGTCTTTAAAAGGAACATTTTCCTAAAGTCATAATGTTAGACACTCCGGTACAATAGGTGGCAGTATACACATTAAACCTTAATTTGTAGTCCACAGATAAACTTCAGAAGAAGAAGAAGAAGTCTGATGGCCTCTGCACCTGAGGCCGTCAACACACACCAGCTGAAAGAGGTTGTCTTGATGAAAGTTGCCCGGTAACAAGGAATAAAAACACCCCACAGTGTCCAGAACCAGCATCCAGTCATGATGGCTTTCTTTTGGCAGCGTGCACTGCTTGTGAGCCTGGCTGCTGCCATGTCGGTGTATGCAGGTAATATTGGAACAAAATGATGCACAAAGCTCTGTTATTGTGATCTAACTAAAGCTGTTTGAGTATCAACTTGTTTGTGTTGTGTCTCCTTCCAGACATGAAGCTGGACTGTGGAACTGACTCTATGAGGCTGGTGTGGACGGAGGGCAGGTCCCGGGCTGATACCTCGCTCTTCCGTCTGGGTAACTGCTTCCCCACCAGCTTCTCGGCCACCGAGGCTTTTTTCAGCGTGGACTTCGACGACTGTAACTTCAGGAGAATTGTGCGTAGCACCTCCACATGTGTACCTGCAAACTGAGTCCACTCTACTTTCTGCAGCTTGGTGACATTTGTGTCTCGTAGGTAACTGGGGATCGCTTGATGTTCACCAATGATCTGACCTACAGTTCCTCTCCTGACTCTGTGGACTTCACTCGCCCCGTTGTCTGTGAATATGAGAGGTGGGTGTTCACACTACTTCAGCTTTGAGAGTTGGTAACATGGCAGCTGTTTAACTCTTGCGTTGTGTTGCAGGCCTGAAGACTGGTACCCGGCTTCATGCCCCAATTTTCAACACGTTTGGTCTGGGAGATCTAGAGTTCCACTTTGGCCTCATGAATGGTGGGTGTGAAGCGTGACCTCACTGGAGATGGCAGCTCTCCCAGTGACTCCTGTAGCGTAATGACTCCTCTCCTGTTTACGGCTGTAGCTGACTTCTCCGGCCCCGCTGAATCCACCACCTTTCCTCTGGGCTCCTTTATCCCGATCATGGCTAGCGTGGCGCAGGAGACCCATCAGCCCTTGCTGCTGTTTCTTGAGGAATGCGTAGCGGCTACCACACCGGAGCTGCAGCCTGAAAGCACTTTGTACACGATAATCGCCAATGAGGGGTAATCTGGTTTCACTGTTTAGCATTTTGTTGTCCAGAAATCAGACATGACACTCTCTTTCTCCCCCACACAGATGTCTTGTGGACAGTCTGGTATCGCGCTCCAAATTCGAACCAAGGCAAAAATCCTCTGAGCTCCGCCTTTCCCTTCAAGCCTTTAGGTTTGGTCTCGGCGAAGAGGTAACGATACATTTTGCACGTTCATTTTTAGAATCGGGGCTTTATTGGTAAAACTGGAAGCCAACTGCCCCTCAACCTCACTAGGTGTTTATCCACTGTAAGCTTGTGGCTTGGGATCCCAACGGCCAGGACAACAGCAAGAAGGCCTGTCACTATGACAACGAGCACGGGTAAAAATGTCACTGAAAACATTCACAATGTTCTCTGGGTTCATCAGACTTGTGTGATGGAACCACTGGGAATAATTTTCTGACTCTTCTCCGACCCTCATGAACTCAGCTGGGAGCAGTTGGACAACTCTGCATCCCGCTATCTCTGTGCCTGCTGTGACTCTGACTGCAAGTCCAGGAGGGTCAGGAGTTTAGCATCAGGTATTGGTGACTTCTGCATTATCAACTCTTCTGGTTTGACTTGTACTTAAACCTTTTAACTTTAAAACAGGGAAGCGTGGTATGGCACAAAAAGCTGTCCTTGGACCTCTGACCATCACTGATGTGAATTATTGACTGACTCTCCAGGTAATTCTTGAATTTTACATTGAACTATATAATAATCCTGAAGAACTATTTAACCCAGTCTTTTATTCTCCAACAGGAATGGATCCATTTTGCACACTGGCTCCTTCAATCTGAAATGGATTTTTATTCTTTGTTTTGTAAACATCTAAAAGTGTAATATTGCCCTTCATTTTAGATTCTAAATATACAATTAAAGATGGAACTATACTTGAAATCTCTACTTATTGTGTTGAAGGCCCAGTATTTTCATAAAGTCGTAGTGACTGCTTGACGTACACGAGCGTTAAAGGTTGGCTTCTCTTTCAAGAAGCGGGTGTATAATGTCAATGATGGTTAAATGATCCTGCGCTGCAATAGACGTTTAAGTGATACCCTCGGATATGTTGGTCTTACGACGCCAATCGGAACGGAGATCGTTGTCTGGAGTGGCTTTCCATGTCTGATGGCCCGACAAAGTTGTTTTTGACTCATCGCTTGGATAAAATATGTGCCGACTACAAACGTGTATTGTGAAAGTACCAATCATAGCTCTTGGGACTGAGGATGACGGTTAGGATTATGAAGCTATGGATTGGCAGACCGTGCACGACTTTCAAACAGTTCAGGACCCTAGTCTGATTTAAAAGGTCACTAGTGATGGATGGTCAAATGCAGAGAACTGCAATCTCATGACCATTGGGAAAGTCAGTTGTGAGCATTTCCATCTCGAAGGACGAAGGTGCACAGAAGTAGGCAAAGTACTGGAATAATAAGCAAACATTGTATCTGAGAAGACAACAAAATGATTTATTGACCTTAAACATGGATGCGGAGAGCAATTTAAACTAGGGCTGTCAATCGATTGAAAAAAATTAACTAATTGCACATTTTGAAATTCATTAATTGCGATTAAAAGTTTTTTGTTTTTGTTCTAAAGACTAAATCTTCTAAATGAACGAGTAATCACTTGAGACAGCGTGTATTTCAGACACTTGTTTAATTGTATTCTTTTTTTAAAGACAACTTCACACAGCTGTGTTTTCAAAGAGGCTCCTATATATAAAGTGTCAGCAAGGTATTTAATATTGTGGATGATAAATTGTTTCTTCAGTGAAACATCCAGATTAGTAAACAATGGTGTATTAGAGACCACATTGGTCCTGTCATCTTTAACATTGAACAGCAGAACAAGTGGCCTTGGTAAACTGACTGACGTTCAAATATGTCACGTTAACCCTCTGGAGGCTGGGCTCATTTCCTCGATTTTACAAAAAAATGTAAATTCACCTTTTAAAGGCTTTTGCATATGACACATCCCAGTGTTTCCCCCACCATTCTATCAGCATATATTCAGCATGTCATTCTGTCTCTACGTGTCGTTCACTCTTCTCGGCTCTCCGTCTCGCCGCAGAGCTCCATGCCGGCGTGTCTACGCGCGCATCGGGGCGGAGCAACAACAAAAGTCCCCTGCACCTTCCGCCCCGCGTCACCGACACGTCGCCCTCTGCTTCTCTGTGAATATCGAGGCGCAGACGGGAGGAAGGAGGCGGACTGCCGCGGCTTGACACTCAGAGGAGTGCAAAAACTTCAACGCACACCGGAAGTAAACAAAGTTGCGTTAATTGCGGTAAAATATTTTAGTGCGTTAATCGCGGCCAAATTAATCGCATAGATTAACGCGTTAACGCTGACAGCCCTAGTTTAAACTCATGTTCCTGGTTCAGCTGTGAGAACTGGAGTCATTTCTGGAGACTCTCTGTCACAATGGAGGCTATTAAACAAATTGAAAGTCAATGACAGATTTTGTCAGTAATCCTTGACATGAACGTTACCAAGGAAAGTTCTGCTAGTTTTCTTAAGCTACTCGCGATCTGGCATAGAGTTCCGGCCCCGATTGCTGTGAGGTGACAGTGCTAGCTTCTACACCACCATGCAGCCACGCTTTGGTGCATGGGAAGTACAAAAACATGCAAGACAAATACAGAAATGTAAACTACTAAACAAAGTTGTGTCGTATGTTGTATAAAGAAGAAAGATGGTAAATGAATATCAGAGTGGTTTTAGAAAAGGAAGATCCACAGCAGATAATCTCATTAATGTCAGTAACTAAATATAACCCTCAACATGAAGGAAGCGATGGCTTTAGTTTCCTTTGATGTTGAAAAGCGAATGATTCCATGTGGAGAGATGGACTGATAATTAAAATGAACATAGACACAGGTGGATGGTTATATAACTGGACAATGGACCTCAGTATACAATCGGGTCAAACTGTTAGAGAAGATCCTTTAACAAAAGTATATATGGCAGTATATTCTTTACAACATTTTTTAATTCATAAGACTGTGGGATAAATGTGAGATATGCAACCTTAAAGAAACTGTTGAACATTTATTGAAAGAGTGCAGGAAGTTCAGCGTGTAAAGAGAAAGACTGAAAGGCAGGATGGTAGCTATATGAAATGTTTTTACATGTTTTATATTTATCATAAAAACAATATTACTTTCTTTAACCCTTGTGTTGCCTTAGGGTCATTTTGACCCGAATCAATATTACACCCTCCCCCCGCCTTAGGATTAATTTGACCCCATTCAATGTTTAATTTCGGTGTTCTTTCGGTAGTCAACAAACAAACATAAAGTGCCTCACACTTAAACTTGGAAAACAATATTAATTCTAATAATTTTCTGGAGGTTTTAATTTCTGGCATCAAATTGAACCCAAAGGGTAAAATATGTTAGTAAATATAAAGGTAACAGGAGGGTGAAACATTGAATCGGGTCAAAATGACCCAAAGGCGGGGGGAGGGTGTAATATTGATTCGGGTCAAAATGACCCTAAGGCAACACAAGGGTTAAAAGGAAACATTTCCTAAAGTCATGATGTTACACACTCCGGTACAATAGGTGGCGGTATGCACCTTAAACCTTAATTTGTAGTCCACAGATAAACTTCAGAAGAAGAAGAAGTCTGATGGCCTCTGCACCTGAGGCCGTCAACACACACCAGCTGAAAGAGGTTGTCTTGATGAAAGTTGCCCGGTAACAAGGAATAAAAACACCCCACAGTGTCCAGAGCCAGCATCCAGTCATGATGGCTTTCCTTTGGCAGCGTGCACTGCTTGTGAGCCTGGCTGCTGCCATGTCGGTGTATGCAGGTAATATTGGAACAAAATGATGCACAAAGCTCTGTGATTGTGATATAACTAAAGCTGTTTGAGTATCAACTTGTTTGTGTTGTGTCTCCTTCCAGACATGAAGCTGGACTGTGGAACCGACTCTGTGAGGCTGGTGTGGACGGAGGGCAGGTCCCGGGCTGATACCTCGCTCTTCCGTCTGGGTAACTGCTTCCCCACCAGCTTCTCGGCCACCGAAGCTTTTTTCAGCGTGGACTTCGACGACTGTAACTTCAGGAGAATTGTGCGTAGCACCTCACATGTGTACCTGCAAACTGAGTCCACTGTACTTCCTGCAGCTTGGTGACATTTGTGTCTCGTAGGTAACTGGGGATCGCTTGATGTTCACCAATGATCTGACCTACAGTTCCTCTCCTGACTCTGTGGACTTCACTCGCCCCGTTGTCTGTGAATATGAGAGGTGGGTGTTCACACTAGTTCAGCTTTGAGAGTTTGGTAACATGGCAGCTGTTTAACTCTTGCTTTGTGTTGCAGGCCTGAAGACTGGTACCCGCGGCTTCATGCCCCAATTTTCAACACGTTTGGTCTGGGAGCTCTAGAGTTCCACTTTGGCCTCATGAATGGTGGGTGTGAAGCGTGACCTGACTGGAGATGGCAGCTCTCCCAGTGACTCCTGTAGCGTAATGACTCCTCTCCTGTTTACGGCTGTAGCTGACTTCTCCGGCCCCGCTGAATCCACCACCTTTCCTCTGGGCTCCTTTATCCCGATCATGGCTAGCGTGGCGCAGGAGACCCATCAGCCCTTGCTGCTGTTTCTTGAGGAATGCGTAGCGGCTACCACACCGGAGCTGCAGCCTGGAAGCACTTTGTACCCGATAATCGCCAATGAGGGGTAATCTGGTTTCACTGTTTAGCATTTTGTTGTCCAGAAATCAGACTTGACACTTTCTTTCTCCCCCACACAGATGTCTTGTGGACAGTCTGGTATCGCGCTCCAAATTTGAACAAAGGCAAAAATCCTCTGAGCTCCGCCTTTCCCTTCAAGCCTTTAGGTTTGGTCTCGGCGAAGAGGTAACGATAAATTTTGCACGTTCATTTTTAGAATCGGGGTTTTATTGGTAAAACTGGAAGCCAACTGCCCCTCAACCTCACTTCTTACTCACCAGGTGTTTATCCACTGTAAACTTGTGGCTTGGGATCCCAACGGTCAGGACAACAGCAAGAAGGCCTGTCACTATGACAACGAGCATGGGTAAACATGTCACTGAAAACATTCACAATGTTCTCTGGGTTCATCAGACTTGTATGATGGAACAACTGAGAATGATTTTCTGACTTCTCCGACCCTCATGAACTCAGCTGGGAGCAGTTGGACAACTCTGCATCCCGCTATCTCTGTGCCTGCTGTGACTCTGACTGCAAGTCCAGGAGGGTCAGGAGTTTAGCATCAGGTATTGGTGACTTCTGCTATATCAATTCGTCTAGTTTGACTTGTACTTAAACCTTTTAACTTTAAAACAGGGAAGCGTGGTATGGCACAAAAAGCTGTCCTTGGACCTCTGACCATCACTGATGTGAATTATTGACAATCTCCAGGTAATTCTTGAATTTGACAATGAACTATATATTAATCCTGAAGAACTATTTAACCCAGTCTTTTATGCTCCAACAGGAATGGATCCATTTGGCACACTGGCTCCTTCAATCTGAAATGGATTTTTATTCTTTGTTTTGTAAACTTCTAAAAGTGTAATGCCTCCCCAATGTTATTAAAGATAACTATACTTGAAAACTCTCTTGCTTATTGATAGTGTGTGTTTGCTCAAGGGCCAGTATTTTTTATAGTCATCTCTTAATTGGTAACTGCTTGACTTGCACAGCTTGTCATCAACATAAACAACAGCTTTAACTAGGTCTCAAATTCATCAGATTTGATTGAAGGGCTGTCATTGGAAACCTCCTAATCTTTGTCATGGTAAAATATTGAAGGCTTAATATGTTGCTCCTTAATACACATATTTATAGAATCCCACTGCATATTGTTTCTTCAATCAAGGGTCTTTCAAGGCTAAAAACAGCATTTTTACAAGAGGTTGACGAGCTTTCTGGACTAGGAACTAGATTGTATCACTTAAAGGCCGGCTCCAATGGACCTGAGACCAGGAGTCACCAAGACTGGGTAGGAAGCAGTTAGTATTTGTGATGGAGAGATGTAAATTCGTCCATAAGGGGGGTATAGGTGCTCAGTTTATCCTAAAACGTCCCCCAGCAAACTTGAGCCTAGGGCAGCATATCTATGGGCTGGACCAGGTGAACCTGATTCAGCCCTAATTATAAGACAAAGAGGAAAGTCTTCAGTCTGCTCTTAAATGAGGTGACTGTGTGCATCCAGGACTGAAGGTGGAAACTGGTTCATTAAAGAGGAGCTTGATAACTGAAGGCTCTGGCTCCCATCCTACTTGTTAAGACTCTCAGAACCACAAGTAGCCCCGCATTTAGTAAAGCAGCACTCTAGTGGAGCAATATGGTACTACAGGCTCCTTAAGATATGATGATGCATCACCTATCTAAGTTTTTTAGTTTAGAAGAATTTTAAAGTTGATTCTTGATTTTACAGCCAGCCAGTGCAGGGCAGCTAGTACAGTAGTAATGTGATCTCTTTTATTTTAGTAAGTACACGAGCTGCAGCATTCTGGATCAACTGGAGGGACCTAAGAGACTTTTTATAGCAGCCTGATAAATTGCACTAATCTAGTCTAGAAGTAACAAACGCGTAAACCAGTATTTTTGCAACTTTTTGAGACAAGATGTGCCTGATTTTTTAAATATTACATAGATGAAAAAATGCTTTCCTTGAGATTTGCTTCACGTGGGAGTTAAAGGACAAGTCCCGATCAAAGATAACGCCGAGATTCTTTACAGTGGTGTTGGATGCCAGGGCAATGCCGTCCAAAGAAACCACATCACCAGATAATTGATCCCTGAGGTATTCAGAGTAAAATAACTTAAGTTTTCTCAGAGATTAACATCAGGAAGTTGCAGGTCATCCATGTTTTTATATCTTTAAGACATGCTTGAATTTTAGCGAGCTGGTTGGACTCCTCTGATTTGATCCATAGATATAATTTAGTTTCATCTGCATAACAATGACAGTTTATGGAGTGTTTCCTGATAATATTGCCCAAAGGAAGCATATACAGTATAAGGTAAATAAAATGGGTCCAAGCACAGAACCTTGTGGAACTCCATGATTAACGTTGTTGGTCATTGAGGCTTCATCGTTTACAAATATAAAATGGGATCGATCTGATAAATATGATTTAAACCAACTTACCTGAAGATGATCTCATCATAATAATAATAACTAGAATGGGCACTCGGTAGAGCGCATACCTTCGCATATCACAAGATTGGGCATTGAATTATGAACATTTTGGCATTAGTTGCATGCCAATTGGACAAAAATGTATCGTGCTATGGTAAAAAAAGAGTTTGACCTTTCCATGACACTGACCTTGACCTTTGACCCGATTGATCCCAAAATCTAATCAAATGGTCCCCGGATAATAACCAATCATCCCACCAAATTTCATGCGATTCGGTTCAATACTTTTTGAGTTCTGCGAAAGATTTTGACCTGTTCATGACCTTTGACCTTTGACCCGATCGATCCCAAAATCTAATCAACTGGTCCCCGGATAATAAACAATCATCCCACCAAATTTCATGCGATTCGGTTCAATACTTTTTGAGTTCTGCGAAAGATTTTGACCTGTTCATGACCTTTGACCTTTGACCTTTGACCCGATCGATCCCAAAATCTAATCAACTGGTCCCCTGATAATAAACAATCATCCCACCAAATTTCATGCGATTCGGTTCAATACTTTTTGAGATTTGCGAATATCACGCATACAAATAAATAAATAAATACACGGCGATCAAAACATAACCTTCCGGCATTTTCAATGCAAAGGTAATAAATAACAAACATTTTATTCATAAGGCGCCTTTCAAGGCACACAAGGTCGCCGTACAACACATTAAAACAGTTACAGTTAAGACAACCGGAGAGCTAAGCGTTCACTCCTGGAAGTGACGTAAATTATGAAAGATTACAGCACAACATGAGGGTAGAGAGGCGAGAAGAAACAGCCTGCAGACTACGCTTCTATAGGAGTACAGTGTGGGAGCCGGAAAACACACACCTCAGCACATAAGCACATACATTTAAACATGACTTGCAACTGGAAACAGGCGAAGGCGTGGGATGGTGGGTGAGGGTTGTGAATGCATATCAGTGTGTTGAAAGTTCATGTGAGTGGCCTGTGTTGTCTTCTTCTCCCAGGCCAGAATCATTAACAAGGGAACTAAATAGAAAAGACACTTCACATGAAGGAAGTTAAGGCTTTAGTTTTCTTTGACGTTGAGAAAGCGTATGATTCCATGTGGGCGATGGACTAATAATTCAAATGAACATACCCACATGTGGAAGCTTATACAACTGGACAATGGACTTTTTAAATATTAAATGGAACATTTAAAGTAAAGTAAGTTTAGAAATCTTAGAAGGTTTTGACCTCGGTATACAATCAGACCCTTTAACTGAAGTTTATATGCCAGTATAGAATCTACAAGAATGTTTAATTCATAAGACTGTTGAATAAATGTGAGATATGCAACTTTAAAGAAACTGTTGACCATTTATTGATAGATTGCAGGAAGTTCAGGGTGGAAAGAGAAAGACTGAAAGGCAGGATGGTAACTATATGAAGTGTTTTTACATGTTTTACATTTCTCATAAAAACAATATTACTGTCTTTAAAAGGAAAAATGTCCTAAAGTCATGATGTTACACACTCCGGTACAATAGGTGGCGGTATGCACCTTAAACCTAAATTTGTAGTCCACAGATAAACTTCAGAAGAAGAAGAAGTCTGATGGCCTCTGCACCTGAGGCCGTCAACACACACCAGCTGAAAGAGATTGTCTTGATGAAAGTTGCCCGGTAACAAGGAATAACTAGAATGGGCACTCGGTAGAGCGCATACCTTCGCATATCACAAGATTGGGCATTGAATTATGAACATTTTGGCATTAGTTGCATGCCAATTGGACAAAAATGTATCGTGCTATGGTAAAAAAAGAGTTTGACCTTTCCATGACCTTGACCTTGACCTTTGACCCGATTGATCCCAAAATCTAATCAAATGGTCCCCGGATAATAACCAATCATCCCACCAAATTGCATGCGATTCAAGAACATTTTGACCTGTTCATGACCTTTGACCTTGACCTTTGACTCGATCAATCCCAAAATCTAGTCAACTGGTCCCCGGATAATAAACAATCATCCCACCAAATTTCATGCGATTCGGTTCAATACTTTTTGAGTTCTGCGAAAGATTTTGACCTGTTCATGACCTTTGACCTTTGACCCGATCGATCCCAAAATCTAATCAACTGGTCCCCGGATAATAAACAATCATCCCACCAAATTTCATGCGATTCGGTTCAATACTTTTTGAGTTCTGCGAAAGATTTTGACCTGTTCATGACCTTTGACCTTGGACCTTTGACCCGATCGATCCCAAAATCTAATCAACTGGTCCCCGGATAATAAACAATCATCCCACCAAATTTCATGCGATTCGGTTCAATACCTTTTGAGATTTGCGAATAACACGCATACAAATAAATAAATAAATACACGGCGATCAAAACATAACCTTCCGGCATTTTCAATGCGAAGGTAACTAGAATGGGCACTTTCGTAGAGCATACCTTCGCATATCACAAGATTCGGCATTGAATTATGAACATTTTGGCATTAGTTGCATGCCAATTGGACAAAAATCTATCGTACTATGGTAAAAAAAGAGTTTGACCTTTCCATGACATTTACCTTGACCTTTGACCCGATTGATCCCAAAATCTAATCAAATGGTCCCCGGATAATAACCAATCATCTCACCAAATTTCATGAGATTCAAGAACATTTTGACCTGTTCATGACCTTTGACCTTGACCTTTGACCCGATCGATCCCAAAATCTAGTCAACTGGTCCACGGATAATAAACAATCATCCCACCAAATTTCATGCGATTCGGTTCAATACTTTTTGAGTTCCGCGAAAGATTTTGACCTGTTCATGACCTTTGACCTTTGACCTTTGACCCGATCGATCCCAAAATCTAATCAACTGGTCCCCGGATAATAAACAATCATCCCACCAAATTTCATGCGATTCGGTTCAATACTTTTTGAGATTTGCGAATAACACGCATATAAATAAATAAATAAATAAATACACGGCGATCAAAACATAACCTTCTGGCATTTTCAATGCGAAGGTAACTAGAATGGGCACTCGGTAGAGCATACCGCATATCACAAGATTGGGCATTGAATTATGAACATTTTGGCATTAGTTGCATGCCAATTGGACAACAATGTATCGTGCTATGGTAAAAAATGAGTTTGACCTTTCCATGACCTTGACCTTTGACCCGATTGATCCCAAAATCTAATCAAATGGTCCCCGGATAATAACCAATCATCCCACCAAATTTCATGCGATTCAAGAACATTTTGACCTGTTCATGACCTTTGACCTTGACCTTTGACCCGATTGATCCCAAAATCTAGTCAACTGGTCCCCGGATAATAAACAATCATCCCACCAAATTTCATGCGATTCGGTTCAATACTTTTGAGTTCTGCGAAGATTTTGACCTGTTCATGACCTTTGACCCGATCGATCCAAAATCTAATCAACTGGTCCCGGATAATAAACAATCATCCCACCAAATTTCATGCGATTCGGTTAAATACTTTTTGAGTTCTGCGAAAGATTTTGACCTGTTCATGACCTTTGACCTTTGAGCTTTGACCCGATCGATCCCAAAATCTAATCAACTGGTCCCCGGATAATAAACAATCATCCCACCAAATTTCATACGATTCGGTTCAATACTTTTTGAGATTTGCGAATAACACGCATACAAATAAATAAATAAATACACGGCGATCAAAACATAACCTTCCGGCATTTTCAATGCGAAGGTAAAAACACCCCACAGTGTCCAGAGCCAGCATCCAGTCATGATGGCTTTCTTTTGGCAGCGTGCACTGCTTGTGAGCCTGGCTGCTGCCATGTCGGTTTATGCAGGTAATATTGGAACAAAATGATGCACAAAGCTCTGTTATTGTGATCTAACTAAAGCTGTTTGAGTATCAACTTGTTTGTGTTGTCTCCTTCCAGACATGAAGCTGGACTGTGGAACCGACTCTGTGAGGCTGGTGTGGACGGAGGGCAGGTCCCGGGCTGATACCTCGCTCTTCCGTCTGGGTAACTGCTTCCCCACCAGCTTCTCGGCCACCGAGGCTTTTCAGCGTGGTCTTGACGACTGTAACTTCAGGAGAATTGCCAGGTCATTCTCCCATAGGAACCTCAGGTAATCTTGGTCTTCCACATGAAACTGATGGAACATCCTCAACATCACACATAATAGCGATCTTTAACAAGAGAACTCCACCAGGGTGTTTGAGCTCAGGTCCAGTAAGAAGGTGGTCATTCAATGACATGTCTTGGAATCTTGCTGAGCAATCAAAGACCATGTATCTTCCCAGGCTGAGGTGGTATACTGGGGGGAATATACCAGGCTGGTTGATTGTTGAGTTCTTAACCTCTCTGCATCAGAGCAATGATATCTTTCAAAGTGCATGTAGTCTGAGCAGTATTTGGTCTCTCTGAGCTGCTCCAAACCTTTTAGACGCTGAACAGCACATGACCAAGGTAGATTTGGTTTGTCTTTTTTGAAAGGTATTCATAATGTCCATCTTGTTTTTGTTTGATTTCATCTCTTAGTTTAGTCAAGAAGTGAAGATCTTCCTGAGAGACTGTTGCATCTTCAACTCTTTCACTAAAGTCAGATTCTAGCATTACATCATCTGGACTGATCATTTGATCTGAGTCTTGCAAAAGTGAACCTCACTGAGCTTGATTGTTGATTTGGGTTCAGGTGTCACTTACAATGATGCGGTGACTTACTCCAATTGCGTCACTGTAGTGCTCTTGGGTCACCAACTTACTTATACTCCAACCTAGATCGGTTTTCTGAGCAAAGGTTGGTTTTTTACATACGACTTCTTTAGGCATTAGGCTTGTCAATTGTATCCGATGAGCAGACCTTTACTCCATTTGAATGTGTTCTGCAAGATGCTCCAAATGAGGCCATGCTTAGCTCTCTGAAGTTGGAATGATTAGCAGGGATAAATTCAAAGTGTACATTGTTGGCACTGTGATCTTCTTGGAGGAGAATATCCTTTATTTGTAGGTCTTTGAGTCTTTACAGAGTACAATTGTACTTTTGACACATGGTAGATAGTTTCAGCACTTGTTCAGTCAGATTCAGAACGTTTGCCACTTTTTCGAGAATGAAGGAAGAATCACTTTGTGAATCTCCAGGCATAGACAAGAACTTCTTTAAAAATCTTTATTTGACACATAGACAGGTGCAATCGCTGATGTCTGTGGAGTATTACCATCTTGCACAACTCTGTTTGATGTGGTTTCCTGACAGTCTTGCAGTTGTGTTGCAGCTTTCTTTCCTGCCATAACTTGTGTTTAGATAGCTCTCTTTGGTTCTTGTTCAGTTTGCGATCTGTGTAGGCATGTGATGACTTTGAACAGGTGTCGCAGATCATCCGCTACTGCAGCTCTTGGATTGATGTCCAGGCTTTAAACATCAAGCACAGTCTCACTCTGAATGAACTTGACTCTGTCAGCACAGTCCTTTCATTGAATCTGTGGCACTTGTAGACTGTGTCCTAATTCTACATAACACATGTGACTATGTTTCTTTCACTGGTGTTGGTTGTGAAGATCTTGGCACCTACAGTTTGGTTCTTGTAAGACAAAGGGTTTGATTTGATCTTGCTATTTGTCTAATGCGTTGTAAGATGTTATAGGTTGCACGCAATACTAGCTTCCATTGACAGAACGTCACAAAAAAAGCTTGGGAACCTCTGTGTTCCATTTGGTATTGTGTGGCCCTTCCCCATCTGGTACTTAACCAGTCGGTAGTTTGGCAGTTAGTTTTTGGTTCTCAATATCGTATTAAGAACCTTTAAACTCATTGTGAGCAATAGAAATCACAACTACGAGAAAGTCCAAATCTTCTTAAGTCGCCACTTTCCTTCTGAGCTAATTTGCCAATGTAGTTTGTCTCGAAGGCCTTGCACAAAGGCTCGCTGAACGCTCCTTGAGCACGTCCATGCTGCGTGATACGATCTCTGAATCAATCAGAAATAACCTTCACTGCTTCTTTAGCTGCTCCTCACATATTTCTGAATAAGAAGATTTTCTCTGCAGTTGGAATATTTTTTCTCAATTAGGGTCTGAAATGAATTCCAATGACTAAACTTGAGTGATCCTCACTGAAGATTGTAGGCTCTGAGAAGCCTATTTGCTGATATGGCCTCAGCCAGGACTTTAACAAGCTCCCTGTGTCGTTTGAAGCACTTTCTTGGAGCCACATCTCTTCTTAGTGGTTGGGGTCCTGACACAGGATTCACCTGGTCAATTGCTTGCTCGAACCTAGGTGCTCATACTGTGGACTCAGCCTTTGGTCTGGGTAAACTCATTTCATCAGAGACTTGAAGCCTTGCTCTGGCTGCATCCAGTCTTTTTGTCTAAACGCCCAAGCTCTCTTTTCAACTCTTCTACAGAACCTCTGCAGCATTCTCTTCCTGCTGTCTTTAAGAGAGAAGCCTCTTGTGTCTCCTTTTCTATCCCACGTTCAATCTCTTCTCCATTCAGTCTCTCTATCCCACGTCAGTTTCTTCGCTTGAAGACGGTTAATGCAGCTGCTTCTGGTCTGCAACCATCCGCTTGTCTTCAACTTCAAGTCTATGTGTTCTCTTGCTGGCAGTCTTGTCACATAATTCAATACAGCTCAGAAGCTGATTTCCCACTTTGTCTTTAACGGAGGAAACGTTAGATGGATGAAGCATTAGAACACTTTGAGTCCGGAGATGAAACACTGGACAGCAATACAGAGCTGCATCAGGCCAAATCAGTTCCTCCTTTGTTTGAATTTGAGACTGTGCATTGTGTACAACAATCTTGGTGACTGATATACATCTATCCAGCTTCCGATCTCATGAGCTGTTTATCCTTATAATCTTCATAAACAATATTCAGTTCAGATGATTCTTCAATAGTGCTGATGTGATCTAGGATGTTGCTAGGATTTTGTTTGATAACAGATTTTTAGCCATATTAGTTAAGGCCTTCCAGCTATATTGTCAGTGAAGTAGAAGCTCTGTTTTTCTTTTCTGCAATTCTTTCCTTTTTCTGTTAGTGTACGGCTCTACTCGAGGCTCTTGAACTGTTCTTTTGTTGACAACGCTAGAGTCATCTCTGCTCTGCCTCTGCTTTTGTTCTACAAGTGATCCTTTATATTGACTTTCTTCACTCATTTGTGACATTTTAGATTATTTGAAAATAGCCTGTACACAATCAAGTTGTCTTAAGTTGCAATGCAGTTTACACATTTTCCAAACATACAAGAGAATAGATATGCCATGTTAGGTTACTGTCTTTCAAATTAACCCTTCAAATAAAATACCGAATTTCAAACTTCACTCAAATGGCAGCTTTAAATGCACATAAACGAAAAAAATGCACTTTTCTTAAGGAAATCAATTAACTATAATGAAATAATTAATGATCAATATCACTAAATATCTGTTTTAATGACTTAATATCTTACAAACACTGTTATGTTATTTGACACAGCCCTGTAGTCCATTGTACAATCTGTCACCTTTCAGAACACACACTTAAGTGCCTGACTTAGACGCCTTTCATGAAAAATGGATGAACTGGTGTGTCCTTTGACAGTATGTGACTCCGATTTAGCTGTCTTGCACGAGCAGAATCAGCATTTGAGTTCACTATCACCCCTCCAGGAATTAGACGCCACCGTTGTTCTTTTCTTTACTGAGATGTTTATTGGATGCGACTTCGCCATCCACCTTCAATCCACCGCCGAACTGTACAAAATACATTTAACAAGGTTGACGTTGACATTATAAATACAGGACAAATATATGCATTTAAAACATTAACATAAAACATAAACGCATTCTCACTGGCTGCACATAAACCACGAGGAATGGGTCCACTTAAACATGTATTCTTCTCTTTTGCACTCCTAGCTTCACTTACTTGCACTTCAGCTTCACTTACTTGTTTCACTTACTTACTCTTCCTAGCTTCATTTACTTGCACTTCTAGCTTCACTTGCCTTACTTACTCTTCCTAGCTTCTTTACTAGCTCAACCACATGTTCACCTGCGATTGTTGCAATCAAATGCGCCCCAGCAACACAGGACATAAATAGTTCACCAAATATAAAACAAAAAAAACCAACATTCAATAAACGAGTTGTACAAATAATATATTCAACCAAACTTACTACAAATGACATAAATAACATTCATGGCAGTTACACACTCTTAAATGAGGTGACTGTATCCAGGACTGAAGGTGGAAACTGGTTCATTAAAGAGGAGCTTGATAACTGAAGGCTCTGGCTCCCATCCTTTGTTAAGACTCTCAGAACCACAAGTAGCCGCATTTAGCAGTTAGCACTCTAGTGAGCAATATGGTACTACATGCTTTAAGATATGAGTGCATCACCTATCAACGTTTTTAGTTTAGAAGAATTTTAAAGTTGATTCTTGATTTACAGCCAACCAGTGCAGAGCGCTAATGCAGGATTAATGTGATTTTCTTTTGTGAGAACATAGCTGCAGCCTTCTGGATCAACTGGAGGACAAGAGACTTTTTTTAAAGCCTGATAAATTGCACTAATCTAGTCTAGAAGTAACAAATGCGTAAACCAGATTTTTGCATCTGAGACAAGATGTGCCTGATTTTTGAAGTTACAGATGAAAAAATGCCTTCCTTGAGATTTGCTTCACGTGGAGCAGACAAGTCCCAATCAAAGATAACGCCGAGATTCTTTACAGTGGTGTTGACAGGGCAATGTGTCACAGAAACCACATCACCAGATAATTGATCCTGAGGTGTTCAGAGTAAAATAACTTCAGTTTTGTCAGATTAACATCAGGAAGTTGCAGGTCATCCATGTTTTATATCTTTAAGACATGCTTGAATTTTAGCAGCTGGTTGGACTCCTGGTTTGATCCATAGCTATAATTGAGTTTCATCTGCATAACAATGAAAGTTTATGAGTGTTTCCTGATAATATTGATCACAGGAAGTATGTATAAGGAAAATAAAACCAAGTACAGAACCTTGGAACTCCGTGATTAACGTTGATGGTCACTGAGGCTTCATCATAAATATGAAATGGGATTGATCTGATGAATACAATTTAAACCAACTTTCAAGATGATCTCATTAACTTAAGTAACTAAACAGAAAGATGACACTTCATGAAGGAAGCTTTAGTTTTCTTTGACATTGAGAAAGCGTATGATTCCATAGAGATAAACTAAAAGGTGAAATTAACATACCCACATGTGGAAGCTTATTCAACTGGACAATGGACTTTTTTATTATTAAATGGAACAATTAAAGTAAAGTAGGTTCAGAAATCTTATTTTGACCTCAGTATACAATCAGATCCTTTAACTGAAGTTTATATGCCAGTATAGAATTTATAAATAATGTTAATTTATAAGACTGTGGGATAAATGTGAGATATGCAACTTAAAGAAACTGTTGAACATTTATTGATAGATTGCAGAAGTTCAGCGGAAAGAGAAAGACTGAAAGGCAGGATGGTAACTATATGAAGTGTTTTACATCTTTACATTTATCATAAAACAATATTACTGTCTTTAAAAGGAAAATGTCCTAAAGTCATGATGTTACACTGTACTGGCGGTATGCACCTTAAACCTTAATTTGTAGTCCACAGATAAACTTCAGAAGAAGAAGTCTGATGGCCTCTGCACCTGAGGCCAACACACACCAGCTGAAAGAGGTTGTCTTGATGAAAGTTGCCCGGTAACAAGGAAAAACACCCCACAGTGTCCAGAGCCAGCATCCAGTCATGATGGCTTTCTTTTGGCAGTGTGCACTGCTTGTGAGCCTGGCTGCCATGTCGGTGTATGCAGGTAATCTTTGGAACAAAATGATGCACAAAGCTCTGTTGTGTAATCTAAAGCTGTTTGAGTATCAACTTGTTTGTGGTGTCTCCTTCCAGACATGAAGCTGGACTGTGGAACCGACTCTGTGAGGCTGGACGGAGGGCAGGTCCCGGCTGATACCGCTCTTCCGCCTGGGTAACTGCTTCCACCAGCTTCTCGGCCACCGGCTTTTTCAGCGTGACTTACTGTAACTTCAGGAGAATTGTAGCACCTCCACATGTGTACCTGCAAACTGAGTCCATTGTACTTCCTGCAGCTTGGTGACATTTGTGTCTCTCGTAGGTAACTGGGGATCGCTTGATGTTCACCAATGATCAGTTTCCTCCTGACTCTGTGGACTTCACTGCTGTCTGTGAATATGAGAGGTGGGTGTTCACACTTCAGCTGAGAGTTTGGTAACATGGCAGCTGTTTAACTCTTGCTTTGTGTTGCAGGCCTGAAGACTGGTACCGGGCTTCATGCCCCAATTTTCAACTTTGGTCTGGGAGATCTAGAGTTCCACTTTGGCCTCATGAATGGTGGGTGAAGTGACCTCACTGGAGATGGCAGCTCTCCCAGTGACTCCTAGCGTAATGACCTCTCCTGTTTACGGCTGTAGCTGACTTCTCCGGCCCTGCTGAATCCACCACCTTTCCTCTGGGCCTTTATCCCGATCATGGCTAGCGTGGCGCAGGAGACCCATCAGCCCTTGCTGCTGTTTCTTGAGGAATGCGAGCGGCTACCACACCGAGCTGCAGCCTGGAAGCACTTTGTACCGATAATCGCCAATGAGGGGTAATCTGGTTTCACTGTTTAGCATTTTGTTGTCCAGAAATCAGACTTGACACTTTTCTCCCCACAGATGTCTTGTGGACAGTCTGGTATCGCTCAAATTTGAACAAAGGCAAAATCCTCTGAGCTCCCTTTCCTTCAAGCCTTTAGGTTTGGTCTCAAAGAGGTAACGTAAATTTTGCACTCATTTTAGAATCGCTTTATTGGTAAAACTGGAAGCCAACTGCCCTCAACCTCACTTCTTGCTCACCAGGTGTTTATCCACTGTAAACTTGTGGCTTGGGATCCCAACGCCAGGACAACAGCAAGAAGGCCTGTCACTATGACAACGAGCATGGGTAAACATGTCACTGAAAACATTCACAATGTCTGGGTTCATCAGACTTGTGTGATGGAACCACTGAGAATATTTTCTGACTCTTCTCCGACCCTCATGAACTCAGCTGGGAGCAGTTGGACAACTCTGCATCCCGCTATCTCTGTGCCTGCTGTGACTCTGACTGCAAGTCCAGGAGGGTCAGGAGCATCAGGTATTGGTGACTTCTGCTATTTCAACTCGTCTGGTTTGACTTGTACTTAAACCTTTAACTTTAAAACGCGTGGTATGGCACAAAAGCTGTCCTTGGACCTCTGACCATCACTGATGTGAATTATTGACTGACTCCAGGTAATTTTGAATTTGACATTGAACTATATTAATCCTGAACTTAACTCTTTATTTGGAATGGATCCATTTGCACACTCCTTCAATCTGAAATGGATTTTATTCTTTGTTTTGTAAACTTCTAAAAGTGTAATGCACAATGTTATTAAAGATAACTATACTAATTGCTTATTGATAGTGTGTGTTTCTCAAGGTCCAGTATTTTATAGTCATTCTTAATTGAACTGCTTGACTTGTACAGCTCATCAATATAACAACATTTTAAGATCAAATTATCGATTTGATTGGGCTGTCATTGAAACTAATTTTTGTCATGGTAAAATATTGAAGGCTTAATATGTTGCTCTTACACATATCTAAATTGATGTATTTATATAATCCCACTGTTTCTTCAATCAGGGTTTCTGGAAAACAGTATTTTTGAAGGGACTTGGACCAGAACCAGATATCAAGCTGTCACTGACAGGAAGCAGCCAGGTCCAATTCATGAGACCAAGTCACACTCTGGGTCAGGAAGCAGACTGTGTGATGGAGAGATGTTTCATCCATAAGGTTCAGATTTATCCTAAAAACTTCAGAAACTTGAGCCTATAGCAGCATGTCTATGGCTGGACCAACCTGATTCAGCCACAACTATAAGACTCTCAGAGGAAAGTCATTCACTCTAAATGAGGACCATCCTGACAGGTGAAACTTCATTAAATTTAATAACGAAGTAATCCTACTTGTTACATTTACCACAAATTAGTAAAGCAGTCAGTGAGCAATATGGTCACAGGCTTTAAGATATGATGGTGCATCACCTATCAAATTTTTAGTGAGAATTTTAAAGTTGATTTGATTTTACAGCCAACCAGTGCAATTACGCAGGAGTGATGTGATCTCTTCTTTGAAACAGCTGAAGCATTCTGGATCAACTGGAACCTAAGAGACTTATTAAAGCAGCCTGAATTGCAAATCTAGCTTTAGAAGTAACAGTAACTGTCTTCAATGATTTTCTTTTAGATTTTTGTTGGCTTCTCTATCATGATCTGTTTATATTGAGAGACTCCTCATGGAACAAAACCATGATCAACTGATCATCTGATCAACTGGTCTAGATGACAGTTTGATTTCAGAAGCTTGGGTTCATGCCCGTCCTGCCTGCAGCTGGTTACATACTCTTGCCTAGCAGCCTTAAATATGACATCACATTCAACTGATTAGGATTCTCTGTTTTGGATTTCGTGGTTTATCGGATAAGGATGGTGACGAGCTTCAAATTAGTTGATGCAAAATAGGAAATTAAATAGTAAAACATATGTAGCTGCAAGACCAACATAATCTATCTGCTTTTCTCAACCAGAACGGCCTTGACAAGTTGGACAACAACTCTGAAGATGAAGTGACCTCTATTTTTATACAGACATTGTTTTCTCAGGAAAGTATCCCATAAGATATCTTGACTGAGCTCTGTCTTCCTACGATTCAGAAGCCACTAACTTTCAACAGTTGTATCACATTATATTTTAAGTGACAGGCTCTTAATATGCTGTGTTCGCCACTTGGCTGCTTGTGGCTGTTAATGATGGGCTTAGATCACCCAGTTGTTGGATTATTTTTAAAGTGCAGTCATGTTAAACAGGTGCTATGTGTTTTTTTATCATATTGATGTTTTCTTTCTCAAGCTGAACTTTCATCCACTTTCTGTCTGGGACCTGTACTCTAAACAGAAAATATAATCTATATCTATCTAAACCAGTATTTTGCATCTTCTAATGGGATCGATCTGATAAATATGATTTAAACCAACTTACCTGAAGATGATCTCATTAACTTAAGTAACTAAATAGAAAAGAGTAAAGACACTTCACATGAAGGAAGCGACGGCTTTAGTTTTCTTTGGCGTTGTTTTACATTTATCATAAAAACAATATTACTGTCTTTAAAAGGAACATTTTCCTAAAGTCATAATGTTAGACACTCCGGTACAATAGGTGGCAGTATACACCTTAAACCTTAATTTGTAGTCCACAGATAAACTTCAGAAGAAGAAGAAGTCTGATGGCCTCTGCACCTGAGGCCGTCAACACACACCAGCTGAAAGAGGTTGTCTTGATGAAAGTTGCCCGGTAACAAGGAATTAAAACACCCCACAGTGTCCAGAGCCAGCATCCAGTCATGATGGCTTTCTTTTGGCAGCGTGCACTGCTTGTCAGCTTGGCTGCTGCCATGTCGGTGTATGCAGGTAATATTGGAACAAAATGATGCACAAAGCTCTGTTATTGTGATCTAACTAAAGCTGTTTGACTATCAACTTGTTTGTGTTGTCTCCTTCCAGACATGAAGCTGGACTGTGGAACTGACTCTGTGAGGCTGGTGTGGACGGAGGGCAGGTCCCGGGCTGATACCTCTCGCTTCCGTCTGGGTAACTGCTTCCCCACCAGCTTCTCGGCCACCGAGGCTTTTTTCAGCGTGGACTTCGACGACTGTAACTTCAGGAGAATTGTGCGTAGCACCTCCACATGTGTACCTGCAAACTGAGTCCACTCTACTTCCTGCAGCTTGGTGACATTTGTGTCTCGTAGGTAACTGGGGATCGCTTGATGTTCACCAATGATCTGACCTACAGTTCCTCTCCTGACTCTGTGGACTTCACTCGCCCCGTTGTCTGTGAATATGAGAGGTGGGTGTTCACACTACTTCAGCTTTGAGAGTTTGGTAACATGGCAGCTGTTTAACTCATGCTTTGTGTTGCAGGCCTGAAGACTGGTACCCGCTTCATGCCCCAATTTTCAACACGTTTGGTCTTGGAGATCTAGAGTTCCACTTTGGCCTCATGAATGGTGGGTGTGAACGTGACCTCACTGGAGATGGCAGCTCTCCCAGTGACTCCTGTAGCGTAATGACTCCTCTCCTGTTTACGGCTGTAGCTGACTTCTCCGGCCCCGCTGAATCCACCACCTTTCCTCTGGGCTCCTTTATCCCGATCATGGCTAGCGTGGCGCAGGAGACCCATCAGCCCTTGCTACTGTTTCTTGAGGAATGCGTAGCGGCTACCACACCGGAGCTGCAGCCTGGAAGCACTTTGTACCCGATAATCGCCAATGAGGGGTAATCTGGTTTCACCATTTAGCATTTTGTTGTCCAGAAATCAGACTTGACACTTTCTTTCTCCCCCACACAGATGTCTTGTGGACAGTCTGGTATCGCGCTCCAAATTCGAACAAAGGCAAAAATCCTCAGAGCTCCGCCTTTCCCTTCAAGCCTTTAGGTTTGGTCTCGGCGAAGAGGTAACGATAAATTTTGCACGTTCATTTTTAGAATCTGGGCTTTATTGGTAAAACTGGAAGCCAACTGCCCCTCAACCTCACTTCTTACCCAACAGGTGTTTATCCACTGTAAACTTGTGGCTTGGGATCCCAACGGTCAGGACAACAGCAAGAAGGCCTGTCACTATGACAACGAGCATGGGTAAACATGTCACTGAAAATATTCACAATGTTCTCTGGGTTCATCAGACTTGTATGATGGAAACACTGAGAATGATTTTCTGACTTCTCCGACCCTCATGAACTCAGCTGGGAGCAGTTGGACAACTCTGCATCCCGCTATCTCTGTGCCTGCTGTGACTCTGACTGCAAGTCCAGGAGGGTCAGGAGTTTAGCATCAGGTATTGGTGACTTCTGCTATATCAACTCTTCTGGTTTGACTTGTAGTTAAACCTTTTAACTTTAAAACAGGGAAGCGTGGTATGGCACAAAAAGCTGTCCTTGGACCTCTGACCATCACTGATGTGAATTATTGACTGACTCTCCAGGTAATTCTTGTATTTTACATTGCACTATATATTAATCCTGAACAACCATTTAACCCAGTCTTTTATGCTCCAACAGGAATGGCTCCATTTGGCACACTGGCTCCTTCAATCTGAAATGGATTTTTATTCTTGGTTTTGTAAACTTCTAAACATGTAATATCGCCCTTCATTTTAGATTTATTATGATACAATTAAAGATGGAACTATACTTGAAAGCTCTGCTTATTCTTCTGTGTGATTGTGTTCAAGGTCCAGTATTTTTAGAAAGTCTTAGTGATTGCTTGATGTACACGAGCGTTAAAGGTTGGCTTCATTTTCAAGAAGAGGGTGTAGACTGTCAATGATGGTTAAGTGATACCCTCGGATATGTTGGTCTTACAACGCCAATCGAACCGGAGATCGAGATCGTTGTCTGGAGAGGCTTTCCATGTCTGATGGCCCGATGTGGTTTTTGACTCATCGCTTGGATAAAATATGAGCAGACTACAAATGTCTATTGTGAAAGTACCAATCATAGCTTTTGGGACTGAGGATGACTGTTGAGATTATGAAGCTATGGATTGGCAGACCGTGCATGACTTTCAAGCAGTTCAGGACCAGAGTCTGATTTAAAAGGTCACTAGAGATGGATGGTCAAATGCAGAGAACTGAAATCTCATGACGATTTGGAAAGTCAGTTGTGAGCATTTCCATCTCGAAAGATGCAGGTGCAAAGTACTGGAATAACAAGCAAATAGTGTATCTGTGAGGACAACAAAATGCTATATTGAGCTTAAACATAGATGGGGAGAGCAGTTTAAACCCATGTTCCTGGTTCAGTTTTGAGACATGGAGTCATTTCTGAAGACTGTCACAATGGAGGCTATTAAACAAATTGAAAGTCATTGATGCAAAACGTATGACAAGAAGGAGCACAGACTTTGTCAGTAATCCTTGACTTGAACGTGACTTCAAGGAAAGTTCTGCTAGTTTTCTTAAGCTACTCGCGATCTGGCATAGAGTTCCGGCCCCGATTGCTGTGAGGTGACAGTGCTGGCTTCTACACCACCATGCAGCCACGCTTTGGTGCATGGGAAGTACAAAAACATGCAAGAGAAATACAGAAATGTAAACTACTAAACAAAGTTGTGTCGTATGTTGTATAAAGAAGAAAGATGGTAAATGAATATCAGAGTGGTTTTAGAAAAGGAAGATCCACAGCAGATAATCTCATTAACGTCAGTAACTAAATATAACCCTCAACATGAAGGAAGCGATGGCTTTAGTTTCCTTTGATGTTGAAAAGCGAATGATTCCATGTGGAGAGATGGACTGATAATTAAAATGAACATAGACACAGGTGGATGGTTATATAACTGGACAATGGACCTCAGTATACAATCGGGTCAAACTGTTAGAGAAGATCCTTTAAATGAAGTTTATATGGCATTATATTTTTTACAACATTTTTTAATTCATAAGACTGTGGGATAAATGTGAGATATGCAACCTTAAAGAAACTGTTGAACATTTATTGATAAGAGTGCAGGAAGTTCAGCGTGGAAAGAGAAAGACTGAAAGGCAGGATGGTAACTATATGAAGTGTTTTTACATGTTTTACATATATCTTAAAAACAATATTACTGTCTTTAAAAGGAACATTTTCCTAAAGTCATAATGTTACACACTCCGGTACATTAGTTGGCGGTATGCACCTTAAACCTTAATTTGTAGTCCACAGATAAACTTCAGAAGAAGAAGAAGTCTGATGGCCTCTGCACCTGAGGCCGTCAACACACACCAGCTGAAAGAGGTTGTCTTGATGAAAGTTGCCCGGTAACAAGGAATAAAAACACCCCCCAGTGTCCAGAGCCAGCATCCAGTCATGATGGCTTTCTTTTGGCAGCGTGCACTGCTTGTGAGCCTGGCTGCTGCCATGTCGGTGTATGCAGGTAATATTGGAACAAAATGATGCACAAAGCTCTGTTATTGTGATCTAACTAAAGCTGTTTGAGTATCAACTTGTTTGTGTTGTGTCTCCTTCCAGACATGAAGCTGGACTGTGGAACCGACTCTGTGAGGCTGGTGTGGACGGAGGGCAGGTCCCGGGCTGATACCTCGCTCTTCCGTCTGGGTAACTGCTTCCCACCAGCTTCTCGGCCACCGAGGCTTTTTTCAGCGTGGACTTCGACGACTGTAACTTCAGGAGAATTGTGCGTAGCACCTCCACATGTGTACCTGCAAACTGAGTCCACTGTACTTCCTGCAGCTTGGTGACATTTGTGTCTCTTGTAGGTAACTGGGGATCGCTTGATGTTCACCAATGATCTGACCTACAGTTCCTCTCCTGACTCTGTGGACTTCACTCGCCCCGTTGTCTGTGAATATGAGAGGTGGGTGTTCACACTTCAGCTTTGAGAGTTTGGTAACATGGCAGCTGTTTAACTCTTGCTGTGTGTTGCAGGCCTGAAGACTGGTACCCGCGGCTTCATGCCCCAATTTTCAACACGTTTGGTCTGGGAGATCTAGAGTTCCACTTTGGCCTCATGAATGGTGGGTGTGACGCGTGACCTGACTGGAGATGGCAGCTCTCCCAGTGACTCCTGTAGCGTAATGACTCCTCTCCTGTTTACGGCTGTAGCTGACTTCTCCGGCCCCGCTGAATCCACCACCTTTCCTCTGGGCTCCTTTATCCCGATCATGGCTAGCGTGGCGCAGGAGACCCATCAGCCCTTGCTGCTGTTTCTTGAGGAATGCGTAGCGGCTACCACACCGGAGCTGCAGCCTGGAAGCACTTTGTACCCGATAATCGCCAATGAGGGGTAATCTGGTTACACCGTTTAGCATTTTGTTGTCCAGAAATCAGACTTGACACTTTCTTTCTCCACCACACAGATGTCTTGTGGACAGTCTGGTATCGCGCTCCAAATTCGAACCAAGGCAAAAATCCTCTGAGCTCCGCCTTTCCCTTCAAGCCTTTAGGTTTGGTCTCGGTGAAGAGGTAACGATAACTTGTACACGTTCATTTTTAGACTCGGGGCTTTATTGGTAAAACTGGAAGCCAACTGCCCCTCAACCTCACTTCTTACTCACCAGGTGTTTATCCACTGTAAACTTGTGGCTTGGGATCCCAACGGTCAGGACAACAGCAAGAAGGCCTGTCACTATGACAACGAGCATGGGTAAACATGTCACTGAAAACATTCACAATGTTCTCTGGGTTCATCAGACTTGTGTGATGGAACCACTGACAATAATTTTCTGACATTCCTCTGACCCTCATGAACTCAGCTGGGAGCAGTTGGACAACTCTGCATCCCGCTATCTCTGTGCCTGCTGTGACTCTGACTGCAAGTCCAGGAGGGTCAGGAGTTTAGCATCAGGTATTGGTGACTTCTGCTATATCAACTCGTCTGGTTTGACTTGTACTTAAACCTTTTAACTTTAAACCAGGGAAGCGTGGTATGGAACAAAAAGCTGTCCTTGGACCTCTGACCATCACTGATGTGAATTATTGACTGACTCTCCAGGTAATTCTTGAATTTGACATTGAACTATGGATTAATCCTGAAGAACTATTTAACCCAGTCTTTTATGCTCCAACAGGAATGGATCCATTTGGCACACTGGCTCCTTCAATCTGAAATGGCTTTTTATTCTTTGTTTTGTAAACTTCTAAAAGTGTAATGCCTCCCCAATGTTATTAAAGATAACTATACTCGAAAACTCTCTTGCTTATTGATGGTGTTTGCTTGATGTCCAGTATTTTTATAGTCATCTCTTAATTGGTAACTGCTTGACTTGCACAGCTTGTCATCAACATACACAACAGCTTTAACTAGATCTCAAATTCATCAGATTTGATTGAAGGGCTGTCATTGGAAACCTCTTAATCTTTGTCATGGTAAAATATTGAAGGCTTAATATGTTGCTCCTCAATACACATATCTAAATTGATGTATTTATATAATCCCACTGCATATTGTTTCTTCAATCAAGGGTCTTTCAAGGCTAAAAACAGCATTTTTACAAGGGGTTGACTAGCTTTCTGGACTAGGAACTAGATTGTATCACTTAAAGGCCGGCTCACCAGGCAGGAGGCATCATATTCTGTCATATTCATTGAATGTATTTTAACTCTAAATCTGTCCTTCTGTACACATTACATCTATTGCATCTGTCCATCCTGGACAGGGATCCTCCTCTGTTGCTCTCCTCCAGGTTTCTTCCCTTTTTTTCCCCCTGAAGGGTTATTTGGGAGTTTTTCCTGGTCCGATGTGAGGTTTTGGGGCAGGGATGTCTATGTAAAGATTGTAAAGCACTCCGAGACAAATTTGTGAAATTGGGCTATACAAATAAACTGAATTGAATTGAATCAGACACGGCCAGTTCCAATGGACCTGAGACCAGAAGTCACCAAGACTCTGGATAGGAAGCAGAGTTAGTATGTGTGATGGAGAGATGTAAATTCATCCATAAGGAGGGTATAGGTGCTCAGTTTATCCTAAAACGTCCCCCAGCAAACTTGAGCCTATGGCAGCATATCTATGGGCTGGACCAGGTGAACCTGATTCAGCCCTAATTATAAGACTCAAAGAGGAAAGTCTTCAGTCTACTTATCACTCCCTCCAGGAATTAGACGCCACCGTTGTTCTTTTTCTTTACTGACAGATGTTTATTGGATGCGGGCGCACTTCGCCATCCACCTTCAATCCACCGTCGAACTGTACAAAATACATTTAACAAGGTTGACGTTGACATTACATAAAATACAGTTGACAAATATATGCGACGAAAACATTAACATAAAACATAAACGTACCTCACTGGCTGCACATAAACCACGAGGGAATGGGTCCACTTAAACATGTATTCTTCTCTTACTTGCACTTCCTAGCTTCACTTACTTGCACTTCCTAGCTTCACTTACTTGCTTCACTTACTTACTCTTCCTAGCTTCACTTACTTGCACTTCTAGCTTCTCTTACTTGCTTCACTTACTTACTCTTCCTAGCTTCACTTACTTGCACTTCTAGCCTCAACCACATGTTCACCTGCGATTGTTGCAATCAAATGCGTCCCAGCGCAACACAGGACACGCAAATAGTTCCCACCAAATATAAAACAAAAAAAACCAACATTCAATAAACGAGTTGTACAAATAATATATTCAACCAAACTTACTACAAATGACATAAATAACATTCATGGCAGTTACACTCCCACCAAATCACATTCTTTGAGATTTCACTTCACAAAAATAACCATGACATTTATTCTGCTTCCAGCAGTAAAACTGTCTTGTGTACAGGCCTGTCAAGATAGACTGGCTTAGAGTGGTGCGTTTTCCTGGTTATTTAAGGTTGAGTCACTAATTAACAGTTTTACCTTTCTGACTCTTCCATCAGTGCTAGGGTACACCTGCGCTACTCTTGCTAATTTCCATTGATTTCGTGGGGAGCCTTCTTCTTGTAGGATGACGATGTCGTTAACCTTCGCCAACCTTCGCTCTTATCCTTTTGCCATATTGGTCTTTGCTGAAGATTAAGGAGATACTCCTTTTTCTGGTCAATGGGTGTTCCTTAACTGTAACTCTGAACTGAAAGTCATCAGATGACACGCACCATTGACCACCGAGAGCTCTTTCCATGAGTGGCTCTCCCAAAGCCATATCAAGGTCTTTGACACTTTCAGCACACTCTTCCTTTGGTATTGAATTCAATACATTCTTGCTGTTGGAGATGAACTTGTGTAGTCTTAGCTTGCCTTTGCTGCAAAGACCTCTTGCTTCCTTGATGAGTTGAATTGCCTCAGCATCAGACGTTACACTCACTAGTCCATCGTCAACATAAAAATTCCTTTGAATGAATTTGACAGCATTTTGGTTGAATTGATCTTGACCTTCAATTGCTAGATGTTTAAGACCAAAATTGGCACAGCCGGGTGAGGAGGCTGCCCCAAACAGATGGACTTTCATCCGGAAAGTTGATGGCGGAAATGCCAGGTCACCATTCTCCCACCATAGGAACCTCAGGTAATCTTGGTCTTCCGGCCTTACATGAAACTGATGGAACATCCGCTCAACATCACACATAATAGCGATCTGGCCCTTGCGAAACCTACAGAGAACTCCCACCAGGGTGTTTGTGAGCTCAGGTCCAGTAAGAAGGTGGTCATTCAATGACATGTCTTGGAATCTTGCTGAGCAATCAAAGACCACTCGTATCTTCCCAGGCTTGTGAGGGTGGTATACTCCGTGATGGGGAATATACCAGGCTGGTTGATTGTTGAGTTCTTCTTCGGGAACCTTCTCTGCATCACCACGAGCAATGATATCTTTCATGAAGTGCATGTAGTCTGAGCAGTATTTCTGGTCTCTCTTGAGCTGCTCCAAACCTTTTAGACGCTGAACAGCACATGACCTATTATTCGGTAGATTTGGTTTGTCTTTTTTGAAAGGTAAGGGCATTTCATAATGTCCATCTTGTTTTTGTTTGATTTCATCTCTTAGTTTAGTCAAGAAGTGAAGATCTTCCTGAGAGACTGTTGTATCTTCTTCAACTCTTTCACTAAAGTCAGATTCTAGCACCTTAATTACATCATCTGGACTGATCATTTCCTTGATCTGAGTCTTGCAAACATAGTGAACCTCACTTTTGAGCTTGATTGTTGATTTGGGTTCAGGTGTCACTTTCCTTACAATGATGCGGTGACTTACTCCAATTGCGTCACTGTAGTGCTCTTGCGGGTCACCATAACTTACGATACTCCAACCTAGATCGGTTTTCTGAGCAAAGGGTTGGTTTTTTTCCCCACATACGACTTCTTTAGGCATTAGGGCTTGTGGGCAATTGTATCCGATGAGCAGACCAATTTCACACTCCATTTGCGGCGCAATGTGTTCTGCAAGATGCTCCAAATGAGGCCATGCTTTAGCGGTCTCTGAAGTTGGAATGTGTGTCCGATTAGCAGGGATAAATTCACGAGTGTACATTGTTGGCACTGTGATCTTCTTGGAGGAGAATATCCCTCTTATTTGTAGGTCTTTGAGTCTTTTACAGAGTACAATTGTACTTTTGTGACATGGTAGATAGTTTCAGCTTCACTTGTTCAGTGTTCGTATCTAGAACGTTTGCCACTTCTTCGAGAATGAAGGAAGAATCACTTTGTGAATCTAGCAGAGCATAGACAAGAACTTCTTTACTTGGGTCATCTTGCGTTGACACATAGACAGGTACAATCGCTGATGTCTGTGGAGTATTACCATCTTGCACAACTCTGTTTGATGTGGTTTCCTTGACAACGTCTTGCAGTTGTGTTGGCTGTAGCTTTCTTTCCTTGCCATAACTTGTGTATTTAGATAGCTCTCTTTGGTTCTTGTTCTTGTTTTGAGCGATCTTCGTGTAGGCATGTGGGATGACTTTTTGAACAGGTGTCGCAGATCATCCGGCTACTGCAGCTCTTGGATTGATGTCCAGGCTTTAAACATCCGAAGCACAGTCTCTCACTCTGAATGAACTTGACTCTGTCAGCGACAGTCCTTTCATTGAATCTGTGGCACTTGTGTAGACTGTGTCCTAATTTCTTACATAACACACATGTGACTATGTTTCTTTCACTGGTGTTGGTTGTGAAGATCTTGGCACCTACAGTTTGGTTCTTGTAAGACAAAGGGTTTGATTCTTGATCTTTGCTTTATCAGGTTCGCTTTGTCGTAATGTCGTTGTAAGATGTTATAGGGTTGCACGCAATACTAGCTTCCATTGACAGGAACGTCACAAAATAATTAAAGCTTGGGAACCTTCTGTGTTCCATTTGGTATTGTGTGGCCCTTCGGTTCCATCTGGTACTTAACCAGTCGGGTAGTTTGGCAGTTAGTTTTTGGTTCTCAATATCGTCATTAAGAACCTTTAAACTCTCATTGTGAGCAATAGAAATCACAACTACGTAGAAAGTCCACAAATCTTCTTAAGTCGTCACTTTCCTTCGGAGCTAATTTTGGCCACGCATGTAGTTTGTCTCGAAGGCCTTGGCAATCACAAAAGGCTCGCCGTAACGTTCCTTGAGCACGTTCCATGCTGCGTGATACGAATCTTCTGAATCAATCAGGAAATAACCTTCTACTGCTTCTTTAGCTGCTCCTCCCACATATTTCTGAAGGAAGAAGATTTTCTCTGCAGTTGGAATATTTTTTCTCTCAATTAGGGTCTGAAATGAAGACTTCCAATGACTAAACTTGAGTGGATCCCCACTGAAGATTGTAGGCTCTGGAGAAGCCTATTTGCTGATATGGCCTCAGCCAGGACTTTAACAAGCTCTCCTGTGTCGTTTTGAAGCACACTTCTTGGAGCCACATCTCTTCTTAGTGGTTGTGGGTCCTGATACACAGGATTCACCTGGTCAATTGCTTGCTCGAACCTAGGCAGCTCATACTTATGTGGACTCAGCCTTTGGTCTGGGTAAAACTCATTTTCATCGTAGACTTGAAGCCTTGCTCTGGCTGCATCCAGTCTTTTTTGCTCCTCTAAACGTCCAAGCTCTCTTTTCAACTCTTCTACAGAACCTTTTCTTGCAGCATTCTCTTCCTGCTGTTTCTTTAAGAGAGAAGCCTCTTGTGTCTCCTTTTCTATCCTACGTTCAATCTCTTCTCTCTCGTTCAGTCTTTTTCTATCCTACGTTCAGTCTCTTCTCTTTCGCCTTGAAGACGGCGAGTTAATGCAGCTGCTTCTTGGTCTGCAACTATCCGCTTGTCTTCAACTTCAAGTCTATGCAGTTTCTCTTGCTGGCAGTCTTGCTCGGCCATAATCTTCAATACAGCTCTGGTAGCTGCATACTCCGCCGCGGCTTCTTGTCTTTTAACGGAGGAAACGTTAGAGCGAATGGAAGTAGCCTTAGAACACTTTGAGTCCGGAGATGAAACACTGGACATTGTAGGTGCGAATACAGAGCTTGCATCAGGCCAAATCAGTTCCTCCTTTGTTCTTTGAATTTGAGACTGTGCATTGTGTACAACAATCTTGGTGACTGATATACATCTATCCAGCTTCCGGCGCATCTCATGAGCTGGGCTGTCGATCCTTCGATAATCTTCATAAACAATATTCAGTTCAGATGATTCTCTTTCAATAGTGCTGATGTGATCTTGTAGGATGTTGCTAGGATTTTGTTTGATAACAGATTTTTTAGCCACATTAGTTAAGGCCTTCCAGCGCTCGTAAATATTGTCAAAGTGAAGTAGAAGCTCTTTCGTTTTTTCTTTCTGCAATTCTTTCCCTTTTTCTGTTAGTGTACGGCTCTATCACTTCGTCGAGGCTCTTCGAACTGTTCTGCTTGTTGTACAACGCTAGAGTCATCTCTCTGCTCTGCCTCTGCTACTTGTTCTACAAGTGATCCTTTATATTGACTCTCTTCACTCATTTGTGACATTTTAGATTATTTGAAAATAGCCTGTACACAATCAAGTTGTCTTAAGTTGCAATGCAGTTTACAATACACATTTTCCAAACATACTCAAGAGAATAGGATATGCCATGTTAGGTTACTGTCTTTCAAATTAACCCTTCAAATAAAATACCGAATTTCAAACTTCACTTCAAATGGCAGCTTTCTTAAATGCACATAAACGAAAAATGCACTTTTCTTAAGGAAATCAATTAACTATTTATAATGAAATAATTAATGATCAATATCACTAAATATCTTGCTTTAATGACTTAATATCTTGCTAAACACTGTTATGTTATTTGGCTACACACAGCCCTTCGTAGTCCATTGTACTTTTTTCAATCCTTGTGTCACCTTTCAGAACACACACTTAAGTGCCTGACTTACGGACGTCTTCATGAAAAATGGATGAACTGGTGTGTCCTTTGACAGTGGCTGTGACTCCGTCTTGACGAGCTGTCTTGCACGAGCAGGTCCGGGGAATCAGCAGGCTTGAGTTCGACTATCACTCCCTCCAGGAATTAGACGCCACCGTTGTTCTTTTTCTTTACTGACAGATGTTTATTGGATGCGGGCGCACTTCGCCATCCACCTTCAATCCACCGTCGAACTGTACAAAATACATTTAACAAGGTTGACGTTGACATTACATAAAATACAGTTGACAAATATATGCGTCGAAAACATTAACATAAAACATAAACGTACCTCACTGGCTGCACATAAACCACGAGGGAATGGGTCCACTTAAACATGTATTCTTCTCTTACTTGCACTTCCTAGCTTCACTTACTTGCACTTCCTAGCTTCACTTACTTGCTTCACTTACTTACTCTTCCTAGCTTCACTTACTTGCACTTCTAGCTTCTCTTACTTGCTTCACTTACTTACTCTTCCTAGCTTCACTTACTTGCACTTCTAGCTTCAACCACATGTTCACCTGCGATTGTTGCAATCAAATGCGTCCCAGCGCAACACAGGACACGCAAATAGTTCCCACCAAATATAAAACAAAAACAAACCAACATTCAATAAACGAGTTGTACAAATAATATATTCAACCAAACTTACTACAAATGACATAAATAACATTCATGGCAGTTACACTACTCTTAAATGAGGTGACTGTGTGCATCCAGGACTGAAGGTGGAAACTGGTTCATTAAAGAGGAGCTTGATAACTGAAGGCTCTGGCTCCCATCCTACTTGTTAAGACTCTCAGAACCACAAGTAGCCCCGCATTTAGTAAAGCAGCACTCTAGTGGAGCAATATGGTACTACATGCTCCTTAAGATATGATGGTGCATCACCTATCAACGTTTTTTAGTTTAGAAGAATTTTAAAGTTGATTCTTGATTTTACAGCCAACCAGTGCAGAGCGGCTAATGCAGGATTAATGTGATCTCTTTTCTTTTTGTGAGAACACGAGCTGCAGCCTTCTGGATCAACTGGAGGGACCTAAGAGACTTTTTATAGCAGCCTGATAAATTGCACTAATCTAGTCTAGAAGTAACAAATGCGTAAACCAGTATTTTTGCATCTTCTTGAGACAAGATGTGCCTGATTTTTGAAGTGTTACATAGATGAAAAAATGCCTTCCTTGAGATTTGCTTCACGTGGGAGTTAAAGGACAAGTCCCAATCAAAGATAACGCCGAGATTCTTTACAGTGGTGTTGGATGCCAGGGCAATGCCGTCTACAGAAACCACATCACCAGATAATTGATCCCTGAGGTGTTCAGAGTAAAATAACTTCAGTTTTGTCAGAGATTAACATCAGGAAGTTGCAGGTCATCCATGTTTTTATATCTTTAAGACATGCTTGAATTTTAGCGAGCTGGTTGGACTCCTCTGGTTTGATCCATAGCTATAATTGAGTTTCATCTGCATAACAATGAAAGTTTATGGAGTGTTTCCTGATAATATTGATCATAGGAAGTATGTATAAGGAAAATAAAATGGGTCCAAGTACAGAACCTTGTGGAACTCCGTGATTAACGTTGATGGTCACTGAGGCTTCATCGTTTACAAATATGAAATGGGATTGATCTGATGAATACAATTTAAACCAACTTACCCGAAGATGATCTCATTAACTTAAGTAACTAAATAGAAAAGAGTAAAGACACTTCACATGAAGGAAGCGACGGCTTTAGTTTTCTTTGACATTGAGAAAGCGTATGATTCCATGTGGAGAGATAAACTAAAAGGTGAAATTAACATACCCACATGTGGAAGCTTATTCAACTGGACAATGGACTTTTTTATTATTAAATGGAACAATTAAAGTAAAGTAGGTTCAGAAATCTTAGAAGGTTTTGACCTCAGTATACAATCAGATCCTTTAACTGAAGTTTATATGCCAGTATAGAATTTACAATAATGTTTAATTCATAAGACTGTGGGATAAATGTGAGATATGCAACTTTAAAGAAACTGTTGAACATTTATTGATAGATTGCAGAAAGTTCAGCGTGGAAAGAGAAAGACTGAAAGGCAGGATGGTAACTATATGAAGTGTTTTTACATCTTTTACATTTATCATAAAAACAATATTACTGTCTTTAAAAGGAAAAATGTCCTAAAGTCATGATGTTACACACTCCGGTACAATAGGTGGCGGTATGCACCTTAAACCTTAATTTGTAGTCCACAGATAAACTTCAGAAGAAGAAGAAGTCTGATGGCCTCTGCACCTGAGGCCGTCAACACACACCAGCTGAAAGAGGTTGTCTTGATGAAAGTTGCCCGGTAACAAGGAATAAAAACACCCCACAGTGTCCAGAGCCAGCATCCAGTCATGATGGCTTTCTTTTGGCAGTGTGCACTGCTTGTGAGCCTGGCTGCTGCCCTGTCGGTGTATGCAGGTAATCTTGGAACAAAATGATGCACAAAGCTCTGTTATTGTGATCTAACTAAAGCTGTTTGAGTAGCAACTTGTTTGTGTTGTGTCTCCTTCCAGACATGAAGCTGGACTGTGGAACCGACTCTGTGAGGCTGGTGTGGACGGAGGGCAGGTCCCGGGCTGATACCTCGCTCTTCCGTCTGGGTAACTGCTTCCCCACCAGCTTCTCGGCCACCGAAGCTTATTTCAGCGTGGACTTCGACGACTGTAACTTCAGGAGAATTGTGCGTAGCACCTCCACATGTGTACCTGCAAACTGAGTCCATTGTACTTCCTGCAGCTTGGTGACATTTGTGTCTCTCGTAGGTAACTGGGGATCGCTTGATGTTCACCAATGATCTGACCTACAGTTCCTCTCCTGACTCTGTGGACTTCACTCGCCCCGTTGTCTGTGAATATGAGAGGTGGGTGTTCACACTTCAGCTGTGAGAGTTTGGTAACATGGCAGCTGTTTAACTCTTGCTTTGTGTTGCAGGCCTGAAGACTGGTACCCGGCTTCATGCCCCAATTTTCAACACGTTTGGTCTGGGAGATCTAGAGTTCCACTTTGGCCTCATGAATGGTGGGTGTGAAGCGTGACCTGACTGGAGATGGCAGCTCTCCCAGTGACTCCTGTAGCGTAACGACTCTCCTGTTTACGGCTGTAGCTGACTTCTCCGGCCCTGCTGAATCCACCACCTTTCCTCTGGGCTCCTTTATCCCGATCATGGCTAGCGTGGCGCAGGAGACCCATCAGCCCTTGCTGCTGTTTCTTGAGGAATGCGTAGCAGCTACCACACCGAAGCTGCAGCCTGGAAGCACTTTGTACCCGATAATCGCCAATGAGGGGTAATCTGGTTTCACTGTTTAGCATTTTGTTGTCCAGAAATCAGACTTGACACTTTCTTTCTCCCCACAGATGTCTTGTGGACAGTCTGGTATCGCTCAAATTTGAACAAAGGCAAAATCCTCTGAGCTCCCTTCCCTTCAAGCCTTTAGGTTTGGTCTCGGCGAAGAGGTAACGATAAATTTTGCACGTTCATTTTTAGAATCGGGGTTTTATTGGTAAAACTGGAAGCCAACTGCCCCTCAACCTCACTTCTTACTCACCAGGTGTTTATCCACTGTAAACTTGTGGCTTGGGATCCCAACGGCCAGGACAACAGCAAGAAGGCCTGTCACTATGACAACGAGCACGGGTAAACATGTCACTGAAAACATTCACAATGTTCTCTGGGTTCATCAGACTTGTGTGATGGAACCACTGAGAATGATTTTCTGACTCTTCTCCGACCCTCATGAACTCAGCTGGGAGCAGTTGGACAACTCTGCATCCCGCTATCTCTGTGCCTGCTGTGACTCTGACTGCAAGTCCAGGAGGGTCAGGAGTTTAGCATCAGGTATTGGTGACTTCTGCTATTTCAACTCGTCTGGTTTGACTTGTACTTAAACCTTTTAACTTTAAACCAGGGAAGCGTGGTATGGCACAAAAAGCTGTCCTTGGACCTCTGACCATCACTGATGTGAATTATTGACTGACTCTCCAGGTAATTCTTGAATTTGACATTGAACTATATATTAATCCTGAAGAACTATTTAACCCAGTCATTTATGCTCCAACAGGAATGGATCCATTTGGCACACTGGCTCCTTCAATCTGAAATGGATTTTTATTCTTTGTTTTGTAAACTTCTAAAAGTGTAATGCCTCCACAATGTTATTAAAGATAACTATACTCGAAAACTCTCTTGCTTATTGATAGTGTGTGTTTGCTCAAGGTCCAGTATTTTTATAGTCATCTCTTAATTGGTAACTGCTTGACTTGCACAGCTTGTCATCAACATAAGCAACAGCTTTAACTAGATCTCAAATTCATCAGATTTGATTGAAGGGCTGTCATTGGAAACCGCCTAATCTTTGTCATGGTAAAATATTGAAGGCTTAATATGTTGCTCCTTAATACACATATCTAAATTGATGTATTTATATAATCCCACTGCATATTGTTTCTTCAATCAAGGGTCTTTCAAGGCTAAACAGTATTTTTTACAAGGGGTTGACTAGCTTTCTGGACTAGGAACTAGATTGTATCACTTAAAGGCCGGCTCACCAGACAGGAAGCCATGGCCAGGTCCAATGGCCCATGAGACCGGAAGTCACCAAGACTCTGGGTAGGAAGCAGTTAGTATGTGTGATGGAGAGATGTAAATTCATCCATAAGGGGGGTATAGGTGCAGAGTTTATCCTAAAACGTCCCCCAGGAAACTTGAGCCTATAGCAGCATGTCTATGGGCTGGACCAGGTCTACCTGATTCAGCCACAACTATAAGACTCTCAAAGAGGAAAGTCTTCAGTCTACTCTTAAATGAGGTGACTGTGCATCCAGGACTGAAGGTAGAAACTGGTTCATTAAAGAAGAGCTTAATAACTGAAGGCTCTGGCTCCCATCCTACTTGTTAAGACTCTCAACACCACAAGTAGCCCCGCATTTAGTAAAGCAGCGCTCTAGTGGAGCAATATGGTACTACAGGCTCCTTAAGATATGATGGTGCATCACCTATCAAAGTTTTTTAGTTTAGAAGAATTTTAAAGTTGATTTGATTTTACAGCCAACCAGTGCAGAGCGGCTAATGCAGGAGTGATGTGATCTCTTTTCTTTTTGTGAGAACACGAGCTGCAGCATTCTGGATCAACTGGAGGGACCTAAGAGACTTATTAAAGCAGCCTGAGAAATTGCACTAATCTAGTTTAGAAGTAACAAAAAGTAACTTTTTTTGGCTCTCTTCGAAGGCCGTCGCATTTTCTCTCCCTCTCCTCCCCATGACCTTCCCTTCCCTGCTTGGCTTCTCTCGTCATGTCTTGTCTTGTTTTATACTTGAGAGACTCTCTCCTCATCGCTCTTCGAACTAAAAACCATGGACCGATCAACTGATCATCTGATCAACTGGTCTCTCAACGCACTGACACCGTCTTCTCGGCGACGAAGCTTGGGTTCGGGGAACCTGCCCGTCCTGCCGGGACGTTGCAGCTGGTTACACGATGGACGTGTCGTGTGCCTAGCAGCCTTTCCGTGGAGGACGTAGATGACATCTACCTATTCGGAACTATGATTACAGGATTTCTGCTGTTTGGATTTGGCGTCCTGGTTTATCGGAAAATTAAGGAAACGGTGACAGCCGTTAAAAGCCCCTAAGGCTGCCCGACGAAATTGGATCGATTTGAAAATGGGAGGAAAGTGGTGGAATCGTAGGTGCTCAAACTGGATGTCACAGCTGGAAGACCAAACAATCCCAATCTTATCTGCTGGCTCTCAACCAGAACGGGCCTTGGCCAAGGCCGTTACTGGAACAACAACTCCCCTGAAGATCGCTGAAGTGAGAACCTCTCTCATTCCCTTCCCCCTATCCACAGACACCTGTGGTTGTTTTCTCCCAGGACCTTTCAAGGCTATCTCCATGGCAACGACCATCTTGACTGAGAACTCTGTCTGTTGTGGCCTGGGGAGGACGACATACCAGAACACGCACACACGAACTTTCAATAATACTGATTGCATTCACTACCCCCCTCCCCCCATCCCACGCCTTCGCCTGCTTTTTACCCCCAGTGTGACAGGACGGGGTCTGTGGCTGGCGCTGCTGTGTTGGCGCCAGACTGGCTGGCTGCTTGTCGGTGCTGGTTACCTTCTGCCCCCAATGGATGGGCTTAGATCACCCAGTTGTTGGATTACCTCCTCCCCTTCCTACTCGTTGCAAGTCATGTCTAAAATGTATGTGCTTATGTGCTAAGGTGTTTTCCTGCTCCACACTGTACCCCTCTCGGGCATAGTCGGGGGTGTTTTCTCCTTCTTCCCTCATGTTATGCTGTAATCTTTCATCCACCCTTTCTTGTAATTTCGATGCTTTTGTACCTGTACTCTGGCAAACGACAAATAAATATATCTATCTATCTATCTAAACCAGTATTTTTGCATCTTCTTGAGACAAGATGTGCCTGATTTTTGAAGTGTTACATAGATGAAAAAATGCCTTCCTTGAGATTTGCTTCACGTGGGAGTTAAAGGACAAGTCCCAATCAAAGATAACGCCGAGATTCTTTACAGTGGTGTTGGATGCCAGGGCAATGCCGTCTACAGAAACCACATCACCAGATAATTGATCCCTGAGGTGTTCAGAGTCAAATAACTTCAGTTTTGTCAGAGATTAACATCAGGAAGTTGCAGGTCATCCATGTTTTTATATCTTTAAGACATGCTTGAATTTTAGCGAGCTGGTTGGACTCCTCTGGTTTGATCCATAGCTATAATTGAGTTTCATCTGCATAACAATGAAAGTTTATGGAGTGTTTCCTGATAATATTGACCAAAGGAAGCATGTATAAGGTAAATAAAATGGGTCCAAGCACAGAACCTTGTGGAACTCCGTGATTAACGTTGTTGGTCACTGAGGCTTCATCGTTTACAAATATGAAATGGGATCGATCTGATGAATACGATTTAAACCAACTTACCCGAAGATGATCTCATTAACTTAAGTAACTAAATAGAAAAGAGTAAAGACACTTCACATGAAGGAAGCGACAGCTTTAGTTTTCTTTGATATTGAGAAAGCGTATGATTCCATGTGGAGAGATAAACTAACAGGTGAAATTAACATACCCACATGTGGAAGCTTATACAACTGGACAATGGACTTTTTTATTATTAAATGGAACAATTAAAGTAAAGTAGGTTCAGAAATCTTAGAAGGTTTTGACCTCAGTATACAATCAGATCCTTTAACTGAAGTTTATATGCCAGTATAGAATTTACAATAATGTTTAATTCATAAGACTGTGGGATAAATGTGAGATATGCAACTTTAAAGAAACTGTTGAACATTTATTGATAGATTGCAGGAAGTTCAGCGTGGAAAGAGAAAGACTAAAAGGCAGGATGGTAACTATATGAAGTGTTTTTACATGTTTTACATTTCTCATAAAAACAATATTACTGTCTTTAAAAGGAAAAATGTCCTAAAGTCATGATGTTACACACTCCGGTACATTAGGTGGCGGTATGCACCTTAAACCTTCATTTGTAGTCCACAGATGAACTTCAGAAGAAGAAGAAGAAGAAGAAGTCTGAAGGCCTCTGCACCTGAGGCCGTCAACACACACCAGCTGAAAGAGGTTGTCTTGATGAAAGTTGCCCGGTAACAAGGAATAAAAACACCCCACAGTGTCCAGAGCCAGCATCCAGTCATGATGGCTTTCTTTTGGCAGCGTGCAGTGCTTGTGAGCCTGGCTGCTGCCATGTCGGTGTATGCAGGTAATATTGGAACAAAATGATGCACAAAGCTCTGTTATTGTGATCTAACTAAAGCTGTTTGAGTATCAACTTGTTTGTGTTGTCTCCTTCCAGACATGAAGCTGGACTGTGGAACCGACTCTGTGAGGCTGGTGTGGACGGAGGGCAGGTCCCGGGCTGATACCTCGCTCTTCCGTCTGGGTAACTGCTTCCCCACCAGCTTCTCGGCCACCGAGGCTTTTTTCAGCGTGGACTTCGACGACTGTAACTTCAGGAGAATTGTGTGTAGCACCTCCACATGTGTACCTGCAAACTGAGTCCTCTGTACTTCCTGCAGCTTGGTGACATTTGTGTCTCTCGTAGGTAACTGGGGATCGCTTGATGTTCACCAATGATCTGACCTACAGTTCCTCTCCTGACTCTGTGGACTTCACTCGCCCCGTTGTCTGTGAATATGAGAGGTGGGTGTTCACACTACTTCAGCTTTGAGAGTTTGGTAACATGGCAGCTGTTTAACTCTTGCTTTGTGTTGCAGGCCTGAAGACTGGTACCCGCGGCTTCATGCCCCAACTTTCAACACGTTTGGTCTGGGAGATCTAGAGTTCCACTTTGGCCTCATGAATGGTGGGTGTGAAGCGTGAGCTCACTGGAGATGGCAGCTCTCCCAGTGACTCCTGTAGCCTAATGACTCCTCTCCTGTTTACGGCTGTAGCTGACTTCTCCGGCCCCGCTGAATCCACCACCTTTCCTCTGGGCTCCTTTATCCCAATCATGGCTAGCGTGGCGCAGGAGACCCATCAGCCCTTGCTGCTGTTTCTTGAGGAATGCGTAGCGGCTACCACACCGGAGCTGCAGCCTGGAAGCACTTTGTACCCGATAATTGCCAATGAGGGGTAATCTGGTTTCACTGTTTAGCATTTTGTTGTCCAGAAATCAGACTTGACACTTTCTTTCTCCCCCACACAGATGTCTTGTGGACAGTCTGGTATCGCTCAAATTCGAACAAAGGCAAAATCCTCTGAGCTCCGCCTTTCCCTTCAAGCCTTTAGGTTTGGTCTCGGCGAAGAGGTAACGATAAATTTTGCACGTTCATTTTTAGAATCTGGGCTTTATTGGTAAAACTGGAAGCCAACTGCCCCTCAACCTCACTTCTTACTCACCAGGTGTTTATCCACTGTAAACTTGTGGCTTGGGATCCCAACGGCCAGGACAACAGCAAGAAGGCCTGTCACTATGACAACGAGCATGGGTAAAAATGTCACTGAAACATTCACAATGTTCTCTGGGTTCATCAGACTTGTGTGATGGAACCACTGACGATAATTTTCTGACTTCTCCGACCCTCATGAACTCAGCTGGGTGCAGTTGGACAATTCTGCATCCCGCTATCTCTGTGCCTGCTGTGACTCTGACTGCAAGTCCAGGAGGGTCAGGAGTTTAGCATCAGGTATTGGTGACTTCTGCAATATCAACTCGTCTGGTTTGACTTGTAGTTAAACCTTTTAACTTTAAAACAGGGAAGCGTGGTATGGCACAAAAAGCTGTCCTTGGACCTCTGACCATCACTGATGTGAATTATTGACTGACTCCAGGTAATTCTTGTATTTTACATTGAACTATATATTAATCCTGAAGAACTATTTAACCCAGTCTTTTATTCTCCAACAGGAATGGATCCATTTTGCACACTGGCTCCTTCAATCTGAAATGGATTTTTATTCTTGGTTTTGTAAACTTCTAAAACTGTAATATTGCCCTTAATTTTAGATTCTAATTATACAATTAAAGATCAAACTATACTTGAAATCTCTACTTATTGTGTTGAAGGCCCAGTATTTTCATAAAGTCGTAGTGACTGCTTGACGTACACGAGCGTTAAAGGTTGGCTTCATTTTCAAGAAGCGGGTGTATAATGTCAATGACGGTTAAATGATCCTGCGCTGCAATAGACGTATAAGCGATACCCTCGGATATGTTGGTCTTACTACGCCAATCGGAACGGAGATCGTTGTCTGGAGTGGCTTTCCATGTCTGATGGCCCGACAAAGTTGTTTTTGACTCATCGCTTGGATAAAATATGTGCCGACTACAAACGTGTATTGTGAAAGTACCAATCATAGCTCTTGGGACTGAGGATGACGGTTAGGATTATGAAGCTATGGATTGGCAGACCGTGCACGACTTTCAAACAGTTCAGGACCCTAGTCTGATTTAAAAGGTCACTAGTGATGGATGGTCAAATGCAGAGAACTGCAATCTCATGACCATTGGGAAAGTCAGTTGTGAGCATTTCCATCTCGAAGGACGAAGGTGCACAGAAGTAGGCAAAGTACTGGAATAATAAGCTAATATTGTATCTGAGGACAACAAAATGCTTTATTGACCTTAAACATGGATGCGGAGAGCAGTTTAAACTAGGGCTGTCAATCGATTTAAAAAAATTAACAATCGCACAATTTGAAATTCATTAATCGTGATTAAAAGTTTTTTTCTTCTAAAGACAATCTTCTAGATGAACGAGTAATCACTTCAGACAGCGTGTATTTCAGACACTTGTTTAATTGCATTCTTTTTTTTAAAGACAACTTCACACAGCTGTGTTTTCAAAGAGGCTCCTACCTATAAAGTGTCAGCGAGGTATTTAATATTGTGGATGATAAATTGTTTCTTCAGTGAAACATCAGATTAGTAAACAAAGGTGTATTTGAGACCCCATTAGTCCTGTCATCTTTAACATTGAACAACAGCAGAACAAGTGGCCTTGGTAACTGACTGACATTCAAATATGTCATGTTAACCCTCTGGAGGCTGGGCTCATTTCCTCGATTTTACAAAAAAATGTAAATTCACCTTTTAAAGGCTTTTGCATATGACACATCCCAGTGTTTCCCCCACCATTCTATCAGCATATATTCAGCATGTCATTCTGTCTCTACGTCCCGCGCGCCGCAGAGCTCCATGCCGGCGTGTCTGCACGCGCATCGGGGCGGAGCAACAAAAAAAAGTCACCTGCACCTTCCGCCCCGCGTCACCGACACGTCGCCCTCTGTTTCTCTGTGAATATCGAGGAGCAGACGGGAGGAAGGAGGCGGACTGCCGCGGCTTGACACTCAGGAGTGCAACAACTTCAACGCACACCGGAAGTAAACAAAGTTGCGTTAATTGCGGTAAAATATTTTAGTGCGTTAATCGCGGCCAAATTAATCGCATAGATTAACGCGTTAACGCTGACAGCCCTAGTTTAAACTCATGTTCCTGGTTCAGCTATGAGAACTGGAGTCATTTCTGGAGACTCTCTCTGTCACAATGGAGGCTATTAAACAAATTGAAAGTCAATGACAGACTTTGTCAGTAATCCTTGACATGAACGTTACCAAGGAAAGTTCTGCTAGTTTTCTTAAGCTACTCGCGATCTGGCATAGAGTTCCGGCCCCGATTGCTGTGAGGTGACAGTGCTAGCTTCTACACCACCATGCAGCCACGCTTTGGTGCATGGGAAGTACAAAAACATGCAAGAGAAATACAGAAATATAAACTACTAAACAAAGTTGTGTCGTATGTTGTATAAAGAAGAAAGATGGTAAATGAATATCAGAGTGGTTTTAGAAAAGGAAGATCCACAGCAGATAATCTCATTAACGTCAGTAACTAAATATAACCCTCAACATGAAGGAAGCGATGGCTTTAGTTTCCTTTGATGTTGAAAAGCGAATGATTCCATGTGGAGAGATGGACTGATAATTAAAATGAACATAGACACAGGTGGATGGTTATATAACTGGACAATAGACCTCAGTATACAATCGGGTCAAACTGTTAGAGAAGATCCTTTAACAAAAGTCTATATGGCAGTATATTCTTTACAACATTTTTTAATTCATAAGACTGTGGGATAAATGTGAGATATGCAACCTTAAAGAAACTGTTGAACATTTATTGAAAGAGTGCAGGAAGTTCAGCGTGTAAAGAGAAAGACTGAAAGGCAGGATGGTAGCTATATGAAATGTTTTTACATGTTTTATATTTATCATAAAAACAATATTACTTTCTTTAAAAGGAAACATTTCCTAAAGTCATGATGTTACACACTCCGGTACAATAGGTGGCGGTATGCACCTTAAACCTTCATTTGTAGTCCACAGATAAACTTAAGAAGAAGAAGTCTGAAGGCCTCTGCACCTGAGGCCGTCAACACACACCAGCTGAAAGAGGTTGTCTTGATGAAAGTTGCCCGGTAACAAGGAATAAAAACACCCCCCAGTGTCCAGAGCCAGCATACAGTCATGATGGCTTTCTTTTGGCAGCGTGCACTGCTTGTGAGCCTGGCTGCTGCCATGTCGGTGTATGCAGGTAATATTGGAACAAAATGATGCACAAAGCTCTGTTATTGTCATCTAACTAAAGCTGTTTGAGTATCAACTTGTTTGTGTTGTCTCCTTCCAGACATGAAGCTGGACTGTGGAACCGACTCTGTGAGGCTGGTGTGGACGGAGGGCAGGTCCCGGGCTGATACCTCGCTCTTCCGTCTGGGTAACTGCTTCCCCACCAGCTTCTCGGCCACTGAGGCTTTGTTCAGTGTGGACTTCGACGACTGTAACTTCAGGAGAATTGTGCGTAGCACCTCCACATGTGTACCTGCAAACTGAGTCCACTGTACTTCCTGCAGCTTGGTGACATTTGTGTCTCTCGTAGGTAACTGGGGATCGCTTGATGTTCACCAATGATCTGACCTACAGTTCCTCTCCTAACTCTGTGGACTTCACTCGCCCCGTTGTCTGTGAATATGAGAGGTGGGTGTTCACACTACTTCAGCTTTGAGAGTTTGGTAACATGGCAGCTGTTTAACTCTTGCTTTGTGTTGCAGGCCTGAAGACTGGTACCCGCGGCTTCATGCCCCAATTTTCAACACGTTTGGTCTGGGAGATCTAGAGTTCCACTTTGGCCTCATGAATGGTGGGTGTGAAGCGTGACCTCACTGGAGATGGCAGCTCTCCCAGTGACTCCTGTAGCGTAATGACTCCTCTCCTGTTTACGGCTGTAGCTGACTTCTCCGGCCCCGCTGAATCCACCACCTTTCCTCTGGGCTCCTTTATCCCGATCATGGCTAGCGTGGCGCAGGAGACCCATCAGCCCTTGCTGCTGTTTCTTGAGGAATGCGTAGCGGCTACCACACCGGAGCTGCAGCCTGGAAGCACTTTGTACCTGATAATCACCAATGAGGGGTAATCTGGTTTCACTGTTTAGCATTTTGTTGTCCAGAAATCAGACTTGACACTTTCTTTCTCCCCCACACAGATGTCTTGTGGACAGTCTGGTATCGCGCTCCAAATTCGAACAAAGGCAAAAATCCTCTGAACTCCGCCTTTCCCTTCAAGCCTTTAGGTTTGGTCTCGGCGAAGAGGTAACGATAACTTGTTCATGTTCATTTTTAGAATTGGGCTTTATTGGTAAAACTGGAAGCCAACTGCCCCTCAACCTCACTTCTTACTCACCAGGTGTTTATCCACTGTAAACTTGTGGCTTGGGATCCCAACGGCCAGGACAACAGCAAGAAGGCCTGTCACTATGACAACGAGCATGGGTAAACATGTCACTGAAAACATTCACAATGTTCTCTGGTTTCATTAGACTTGTGTGATGGAACCACTGGGAATAATTTTCTGACTCTTCTCCGACCCTCATGAACTCAGCTGGGAGCAGTTGGACAACTCTGCATCCCGCTATCTCTGTGCCTGCTGTGACTCTGACTGCAAGTCCAGGAGGGTCAGGAGTTTAGCATCAGGTATTGGTGACTTCTGCTATTTCAACTCGTCTGGTTTGACTTGTACTTAAACCTTTTAACTTTAAACCAGGGAAGCGTGGTATGGCACAAAAAGCTGTCCTTGGACCTCTGACCATCACTGATGTGAATTATTGACTCGCTCTTCAGGTAATTCTTGAATTTGACATTGAACTAGATATTAATCCTGAAGAACTATTTAACCCAGTCATTTATGCTCCAACAGGAATGGATCCATTTGGCACACTGGCTCCTTCAATCTGAAATGGATTTTTATTCTTTGTTTTGTAAACTTCTAAAAGTGTAATGCCTCCCCAATGTTATTAAAGATAACTATACTCGAAAACTCTCTTGCTTATTGATAGTGTGTGTTTGCTTGATGTCCAGTATTTTTATAGTCATCTCTTAATTGGTAACTGCCTGACTTGCACAGCTTGTCATCAACATACGCAACAGCTTTAACTAGATCTCAAATTCATCAGATTTGATTGAAGGGCTGTCATTGGAAACCTCCTAATCTTTGTCATGGTAAAATATTGAAGGCTTAATATGTTGCTCCTTAATACACATATCTAAATTGATGTATTTATATAATCCCACTGCATATTGTTTCTTCAATCAAGGGTCTTTCAAGGCTAAAAACAGTATTTTTACAAGGGTTTGACTAGCTTTCTGGACAAGGAACTAGATTGTATCACTTAAAGGCCGGCTCACCAGGCAGGAGGCCTCGGACACGGCCAGTTCCAATGGACCTATGAGATGAAGTCACCAAGACTCTGGGTAGGAAGCAGTTAGTATTTGTGATGGAGAGATGTAAATTCATCCATAAGGGGGGTATAGGTGCTCAGTTTATCCTAAAACGTCCCCCAGCAAACTTGAGCCTATGGCAGCATATCTATGGGCTGGACCAGGTGAACCTGATTCAGCCCTGACTATAAGCTCTTTCAAAGAGGAAAGTCTTCAGTCTACTCTTAAATGAGGTGACTGTGCATCCAGGACTGAAGGTGGAAACTGGTTCATTAAAGAGGAGCTTGATAACTGAAGGCTCTGGCTCCCATCCTACTTGTTAAGACTCTCAGAACCACAAGTAGCCCCGCATTTAGTAAAGCAGCACTCTAGTGGAGCAATATGGTACTACAGGCTCCTTAAGATATGATGGTGCATCACCTATCAAAGTTTTTTAGTTTAGAAGAATTTTAAAGTTGATTCTTGATTTTACAGCCAACCAGTGCAGAGCGGCTAATGCAGGGTTAATGTGATCTCTTTTCTTTTTGTGAGAACACGAGCTGCAGCATTCTGGATCAACTGGAGGGACCTAAGAGACTTAATAAAGCAGCCTGATAAATTGCACTAATCTAGTCTAGAAGTAACAAACGCGTAAACCAGTATTTTTGCATCTTCTTGAGACAAGATGTGCCTGATTTTTGAAGTGTTACATAGATGAAAACATGCCTTCCTTGAGATTTGCTTCACGTGGGAGTTAAAGGACAAGTCCCAATCAAAGATAACGCCGAGATTCTTTACAGTGGTGTTGGATGCCAGGGCAATGCCGTCTACAGAAACCACATCACCAGATAATTGATCCCTGAGGTGTTCAGAGTAAAATAACTTCAGTTTTGTCAGAGATTAACATCAGGAAGTTGCAGGTCAACCATGTTTTTATATCTTTAAGACATGCTTGAATTTTAGCGAGCTGGTTGGACTCCTCTGGTTTGATCCATAGCTAGAATTGAGTTTCATCTGCATAACAATGAAAGTTTATGGAGTGTTTCCTGATAATATTGACCAAAGGAAGCATGTATAAGGTAAATAAAATGGGTCCAAGCACAGAACCTTGTGGAACTCTGTGATTAACGTTGTTGGTCACTGAGGCTTCATCATTTACAAATATGAAATGGGATCGATCTGATGAATACGATTTAAACCATCTTACCCGAAGATGATCTCATCAACTTAAGTAACTAAATAGAAAAGAGTAAAGACACTTCACTTGAAGGAAGCGACAGCTTTAGTTTTCTTTGACATTGAGAAAGTGTATGATTCCATGTGGAGAGATAAACTAATAGGTGAAATTAACATACCCACATGTGGAAGCTTATACAACTGGACAATGGACTTTTTTATTATTAAATGGAACAATTAAAGTAAAGTAGGTTCAGAAATCTTAGAAGGTTTTGACCTCAGTATACAATCAGATCCTTTAACTGAAGTTTATATGCCAGTATAGAATTTACAATAATGTTTAATTCATAAGACTGTGGGATAAATGTGAGATATGCAACTTTAAAGAAACTGTTGAACATTTATTGATAGATTGCAGGAAGTTCAGCGTGGAAAGAGAAAGACTGAAAGGCAGGATGGTAACTATATGAAGTGTTTTTACATGTTTTACATTTCTCATAAAAACAATATTACTGTCTTTAAAAGGAAAAATGTCCTAAAGTCATGATGTTACACACTCCGGTACAATAGGTGGCGGTATGCACCTTAAACATTAATTTGTAGTCCACAGATAAACTTCAGAAGAAGAAGAAGTCTGAAGGCCTCTGCACCTGAGGCCGTCAACACACACCAGCTGAAAGAGGTTGTCTTGATGAAAGTTGCCTGGTAACAAGGAATAAAAACACCCCACAGTGTCCAGATCAAGCATCCAGTCATGATGGCTTTCTTTTGGCAGCGTGCACTGCTGGTGAGCCTGGCTGCTGCCATGTCGGTGTATGCAGGTAATATTGGAACAAAATGATGCACAAAGCTCTGTTATTGTGATCTAACTAAAGCTGTTTGAGTATCAACTTGTTTGTGTTGTCTCCTTCCAGACATGAAGCTGGACTGTGGAACCGACTCTGTGAGGCTGGTGTGGACGGAGGGCAGGTCCCGGGCTGATACCTCGCTCTTCCGTCTGGGTAACTGCTTCCCCACCAGCTTCTCGGCCACCGAGGCTTTTTTCAGCGTGGACTTCGACGACTGTAACTTCAGGAGAATTGTGCGTAGCACCTCCACATGTGTACCTGCAAACTGAGTCCACTGTACTTCCTGCAGCTTGGTGACATTTGTGTCTCGTAGGTAACTGGGGATCGCTTGATGTTCACCAATGATCTGACCTACAGTTCCTCTCCTGACTCTGTGGACTTCACTCGCCCCGTTGTCTGTGAATATGAGAGGTGGGTGTTCACACTACTTCAGCTTTGACAGTTTGGTAACATGGCAGCTGTTTAACTCTTGCTTTGTGTTGCAGGCCTGAAGACTGGTACCCGCGGCTTCATGCCCCAATTTTCAACACGTTTGGTCTGGGAGATCTAGAGTTCCACTTTGGCCTCATGAATGGTGGGTGTGAACGTGACCTCACTGGAGATGGCAGCTCTCCCAGTGACTCCTGTAGCGTAATGACTCCTCTCCTGTTTACGGCTGTAGCTGACTTCTCCGGCCCCGCTGAATCCACCACCTTTCCTCTGGGCTCCTTTATCCCGATCATGGCTAGCGTGGTGCAGGAGACCCATCAGCCCTTGCTGCTGTTTCTTGAGGAATGCGTAGCGGCTACCACACCGGAGCTGCAGCCTGGAAGCACTTTGTACCCGATAATCGCCAATGAGGGGTAATCTGGTTTCACCGTTTAGCATTTTGTTGTCCAGAAATCAGACTTGACACTTTCTTTCTCCCCCACACAGATGTCTTGTGGACAGTATGGTATCGCGCTCCAAATTCGAACAAAGGCAAAAATCCTCTGAGCTCCGCCTTTCCCTTCAAGCCTTTAGGTTTGGTCTCGGTGAAGAGGTAACGATAACTTGTGAACATTCATTTTTAGAATCGGGGCTTTATTGGTAAAACTGGAAGCCAACTGTCCCTCAACCTCACTTCTTACTCACCAGGTGTTTATCCACTGTAAACTTGTGGCTTGGGATCCCAACGGTCAGGACAACAGCAAGAAGGCCTGTCACTATGACAACGAGCACGGGTAAAAATGTCACTGAAACATTCACAATGTTCTCTGGGTTCATCAGACTTGTGTGATGGAACCACTGAGAATGATTTTCTGACTCTTCTCTGACCCTCATGAACTCAGCTGGGAGCAGTTGGACAACTCTGCATCCCGCTATCTCTGTGCCTGCTGTGACTCTGACTGCAAGTCCAGGAGGGTCAGGAGTTTAGCATCAGGTATTGGTGACTTGTGCTGTATCAACTCGTCTGGTTTGACTTTTTTTATTTAAACCTTTTCTTTTTTAAACAGGGAAGTGTGGTATGGCACAAAAAGCTGTCCTTGGACCTCTGACCATCACTGATGTGAATTATTGACTGACTCTCCAGGTAATGCTTGAATTTTACATTGAACTATATATTAATCCTGAACAACTATTTAATGCAGTCTTTCATTCTCAAACAGGAATGGATCCATTTGGCACACTGGCTCCTTCAATCTGAAATTGATTTTTATTCTTTGTTTTGTGAACTTCTAAAAGTGTAATGCCTCCCCAATGTTATTAAAGATAACTATACTTGAAAGGTCTCTTGCTTAATGATATTGTGTGTTGGCTCAAGGTCCAGTCTTTTTATCGTCATCTCTTTCTTGGTAACTGCTTGACATGCACAGCTTGTCATTAATATACACACAAGCTTTAACACTGGGCTTTATTTTCAAGAAGTCTAGAGCTCAAATTTATCAGATTGATTGAAGGGCTGTCATTGGAAGCCTCCTAATCTCTGTCATGGTAAAATATTTATGGCTTAATATGTTGCTTCTTAATACACAGATCAGAATTTATGCATTTCTAAAAACCCTCTGCATATTGTTTCTTCAAGCAAGGGTCTTTCAAGGCTAAATGCAGTATTTTTTACAAGGGGTTGACTAGCTTTCTGGACTAGGAACTAGATTGTATCACTTAAAGGCCGGCTCACCAGGCAGGAGGCCTCGGACACGGCCAGTTCCAATGGACCATGAAACCGGAAGTCACCAAGACTCTGGGTAGGAAGCAGAGTTAGTATGTGTGATGGAGAGATGTAAATTCATCCATAAGGGGGGTATAGGTGCTCAGTTTATCCTAAAACGTCCCCCAGCAAACTTGAGCCTATAGCAGCATGTCTATGGGCTGGACCAGGTCTACCTGATTCAGCCCCAACTATAAGACTCTCAAAGAGGAACGTCTCAAGTCTACTCTTAAATAAGGTGACTGTGAGCCTCCAGGACTGAAGGTGGAAACTGGTTCATTAAAGAGGAGCTTGATAACTGAAGGCTCTGGCTCCCATCCTACTTGTTAAGACTCAGAACCACAAGTAGCCCCGCATTTAGTAAAGCAGCGCTCTAGTGGGGCAATATGGTACATACAGGCTCCTTCAGATATGATGGTGCATCACCTATCAAAGCTTTGTAGTTTAGAAGAATTTAAAAGTTGATTCTTGATTTTACAGCCAGCCAGTGCAGAGCGGCTAATGCAGGAGTGATGTGATCTCTTTTCTTTTTGTGAGAACACGAGCTGCAGCATTCTGGATCAACTGGAGGGACCTAAGAGACTTATTAAAGCAGCCTGATAAATTGCACTAATCTGGTCTAGAAGTAACAAATGCGTAAACCAGTATTTTTGCATCTTTTTGAGACAAGATGTGCCTGATTTTTGAAATATTACATAGATGAAAAAATTAGGGCTGTGAAACGATGAAAAAATTTTATCGGGTTAATCACAGGTTTTTGTGGATTAATCATGATTAATCACATATTACCGATATTCTCGGTATATTTTGTGAGAACATAGAGATTTATGACAAAAGACGGATATATACATTTATACATTCTTCTATACAATGGTGCTGCAACTCAGCAGTTATTTAGCAGTTTTCTTCCATATGGAACATTAATACATCTTCATCCTAAACAGAATGTTTAACCCTCCTGTTACCTTTCGGGTCAATTTGACCCCATTCAATGTTTAATGTCGGTGTTCTTTGGGGTTAATTTGACCCCAGCCTGTTTTTCACTGTGTCAAACATATAAGAAATATCAACTTTTTTATTTATTTAAAGGGCTATTTAGGTAGTCAACAAACAAACATAAAGTACCTCACACTTAAACTTGGGAAGCAATATTAATTCTAATAATTTTCTGGAGGTTTTAATTGCTGGGGTCAAATTGACCCCGAGGGTAAAATATGTTAGTAAATGTAAAGGTAACAGGAGGTTAAACAGAAAATGTTTCTCTTGTTTGTCAACCATTAACTCCACCATGATACAATCTAAAGGCCTCTAGTCTTCCTCTAGCAGCTGCTGAGGCAAACTGACTGTGTGGGTTTTCTTCATGAACTGGGCCGTGATGAAAGGGACGGCGGGACACCGCTGCAAAGCTGAAACCTCACCGCCCGGACACGGACAGGTGGACAGATTGACAAGTGGCTTTTTTGCTCGGTCCCGATGCGCGCACGGAGCTCTGTGGCGCGAGACGGAGATCGATAAGTGTTAACGCAACGAAGAGACAGAAATGACATGCTGCTGTGGAGATACGATCAACAACAGACGTTTAGTTTAATAAAAGAACAAAGACGTGCTATAGAGAACATGTCAGGGGCGGGCCAATCATCATGATGTCATGCGATCTACCAACACTACGCCGCGATCGACTGGCAGGTCGCGATCGACGTGTTGAGACCCCTGATCTACAGGAAGTAAAAGTCGTAACAAGGTTTCCGTAGGTGAACCTGCGGAAGGATCATTACCGATGAACAGACCGTCTGCATGAGAGCGGACAGAGTTCAGATTGAAGTGGTGTATTGGAAGCTCATTTTGCAAGTGACTTTTTTCGTCCGACGACCAACAACAGACGGATTGAAGCTCATTCTGCGCATGCGTTAAATGCGTAAAAAAAAAAAACTAGTTAAACCTGTAATTGAATTAACTGAGTTAACGCGTTATTTTTCACAGCACTAGAAAAAATGCATTCCTTGAGATTTGCTTCACGTGGGAGTTAAAGGACAAGTCCTGATCAAAGATAACGCCGAGATTCTTTACAGTGGTGTTGGATGCCAGGGCAATGCCGTCTACAGAAACCATGTTGGAGTTGGACAGCGACACACCACCTGGACGGTACTCACTGGAAGAAAGCAGCGGTAGACTTCTACGTTACATTTATTAGCGTTTTATTCAGAAATCAGGATACAAGTAGACATCATGCATGGACCCCCCTCCGGCTGGTACCTAGAGTATTCAGACCAGAGAGAGGCCCTTAACAGAGGGTGCGACGGTTTAAATAGCCATCAAGGCCAGTTCTAATTGGTCAGGAGGTTTCTCTCTCCTTCCTATCCACAGACACCTGTCCTTGTTTTTCCAGGACCTTTCAAGGCTATATTCCATCTTACGACCATCTTATGGACTGAGAACTCTGCTGTCTGTGGCCTTGGGGAGGGACAGACAACCAGAAACACGACACGAACAACTTCAAATAATACTGCATTCCCCACTACCCATCCCACGCCTGGCTTGCTTTTGCTTTTACCCCGTGGGACCGGACGGGCTGGCTGTGCTGTGTGTGTGCGGCCGACCGGCTGGCTGCTGTCGGGTGCTGGTTACCTAGCTTCTCAATGGATGGATGGGCTTAGACCACCCAGTTGGACCTCACCCCTCCCACCTTACCTGCAAGTGTCATGTAAAGGTATGTGCTAAGGTGTTTTTTCCTTTTTCCTGTTCTTACTCTCCCTCTCATAATGGGAGTGGGGGTTTTTTTCTTCTTTCTCTCCTCTCAGGTTGCTGTAATCTTTCATCCACCCTTTCTTTTCTTGTAATTTCGATGCTTTTGTACCTGTACTCTGGCAAACGACAAATAAATATATCAATCAATCAATCAATCAATCAATCAATCAAAGAGGATGGTGTCTTCTCATTGGTTCTTGTTCCTCTGCTTCCATCGCTGTCGCTCCTTCATTGGTTCTTGTGGTCTGCCAATGAGTGCATATGTTGTGAAAAAGAGTGTGGGAAGAAAGATGGAATTCACATGTAGCTTCCTTTGTCTGAGCTGGGGAGTTTCCTAAGATAATCTTATCTCTTCTGAGGTGGGATGCGCAGGAGGTCGTTTGTCAAAAGAGGCCCTTCACGTGTGTGTGTGTGTGTGTGTGTGTGTGTGTGTGTGTGTGTGTGTGTGTGTGGGTCGGAGAAAGGCCATGTGTGTGTGTGTGTGTGTGAGTGGCCATTGAGGGGCCCCAAGTGTCTAAAGGAGAATAATGCCCACATCTGGACCCTTCCTTATCTATCTGCTTGGTGAGGTAAATGTCTCTGTTGCCATTCCCTGACCTGAGGTATAGAGAGCTCTTTGTATGTGATCACCTCTGGAATGTGTGGATGCGGAGGGGGGCTCACAAAACCTCACCAAGTGTCACTGTTATCTTTCTTTAGATCAGTCAGGCGCCAGAGTGCTCTGCCGGAGATTTTAACTTCCATTCAGTGTTTTCCATCTTACACATAATATTTATGCAAACAATACTAGGCTGTGCTAAGCTATAATATATATTCTTTACAAATCCCTCTTTTCACATCCGCTGGATGTGAACCCTTCCTCCGGGAATATTTATTTCCCTCTTTATGCCAGATCTTGTCATGGCCTGGCCTCCCTAAGTGGCTATGTGTCCTGGTCTCCTCGTCCTGTTTTAGCTCTGCCATTTGACGTGAATGAGTCTCCTGAAATATGATCTTTCGTTGCCTAGATTAAGGTCCCATAAGACCTGTAAGATACCTATTTCTCGGGGAGAGAGTCGCTCTCTGTTAGGGATGGAAATAGGGGCGTGGTTTCTGTCATGTGGTACTCCGACCCACCCTCTTAGATCTTCCATCCTAGGGAAGTCAGTAGGTGTGTGTGCGTTAAATCTGTAATGTGCAGGTGTAGAAGGAAAGAGATGAAATTGAGAGTGGTCAGGCAGGCCTGGGTCTTGTATCCTAGCGGCCGGTGAGTGGCAGGTTGGCACCCTGTTAGCCCGTTGACGATCCGGTCCCCGCTGCAACTCATCTGCTTCAACCCTGGCTGGGTCAGCGTCGTCTGCTTCATCCTGGTCTGGGTCCTGGAAGTCCTTCTGGTCCTCTGGTCCTCTGGTCCTCTGGTCCTCTGGTCCGCGTCAGCGTCTCCTCCGGCTGTCGATGGGGTCTTTTATCCGGTGGTCTCGAACTTGATTTCGTCTGGATCGTCCTGGTCAGGCTTGTTGTTCTTCTTCCACTGGTGTCGCATGGGCCCTGGTTACGACATGACTCCCATGGGCAGCATCGTGGGTGGTAGAGCGTGCTCTTCATTGGCTCCCGGCTCCTCTGCTTCCTCAGCCTTCCAGCATCGAGATATCTGTTGATGAGATCCCGCTATCTCTAATCCCCAGAGTCTTAGACTCAAAATCTGCCAATCCTCACTCAAAGGTGAGTCCAGCCTTTAACACCTAGTGATTAGTTCAAAGTTCCGCTAGAACAATGGAGGGGTCAAATGTCACTAACCCATGGTCAAAACGTCACTTCCGGTCAAGTCGCTAACCAAGTATTTTCAAAATAAGAGTCTCGTCTTTGTTATTGTCCGTATTAAACTCATTTTCACAATAAAAGTCCTGTCCTTGTTATTGTCCGCATTAAAATCATTTTCATCATAAACGTCCTGTCTTTGTTATTCTAAGTCACTTCACGTAATTCAACTGGCTTCGTCAATCTATAATACTAACATGCAGTCACTCTCATGCAACATACATTAAAAACAATGTTCTCCCTAATCTTTTCTATTATAATGTCTTTTTTGGCAGGTTCTTCTCTAAACCTCACATGACTAATCCTATGATAATGGCAAGGGTCAGTCCCATGACCATTAGAACAGTTTGTCTGACTTCCAGCTGTTCCTATAGTGGTTTGCGGGGGGGACCTTCTAGCTGGGCTATCAGGCTCCCCGCAACACCTACGGAACGACCTCTGTGGCATCAACATCTTTAGATCCGATTGTGTTTCTGTCAATGTCCCTGTTGGACAGGTGGCTGGGGCACAATGTGTCAGGTGGTATCAAGGTGCCTCTGCCTTACCCTTGACCTGGACCATGTGTGAAGTAACCTCCTTCACTTCGTACAGACCAGTCCACCTAGGCTCAGTCCACTTCCTCTTGTGAACCCTGACCCTGACCCAGTCACCTACTTTTACTTTGGTTGCTCTGCTGCCTCCTGATCGTCTGGGCTCGAACAACCTGGTTGGAGAGAGCTTTGGTGAGAGAGAAATTAGAGCTTTTATGTATTCTGACATTTCAATTTTGCAGACATCCAGAGGTGGCATATGACCTCCATCTCTGGGTGGCTCTGGCATACTTCTTCCTGTTAACAACTCACTTGGTGACGTCTTCCCCCCTGGTAATGATCTCATGGTCATCAGTACCTAGTGGAGGCGCCTTCTCACATTTTCCTTTTAATAATTTGATTGGCTCTCTCAACCAATCCTTGAGACTGAGGGTGATATACAGACCCAAACTTGTGGGTTATGCCCAGTGCATATCAACTTTCCCCAGCAGTTTGTTGTTAAAATGTGTTCCGTTGTCGGACCTGATGAGTCTTGTAACTCTCTACCTTAAGTGTGTGCATGTGTGCACTATATGGGATGTGGTCAAACACTCGCAAGTTATGTGTACAGGAGTGGCAGCTCTTCTTCGAATCAGTCAACGTTGAACCCCATCTACTATCACCACAACTATGGAAGGAACACAATTAAGATTACATCTTTTCATTTATCAAGCATATTTATGATTTCAAAAAATTATTTTTTATGATTCTCTGGGGTCACTGATTCTAAACCTACTGATATCTGATCTATTAGTCTGTAATTGTCTGGCCCTCCTCTTAATAGTCTGTCCTCAACATAGATTGTTGTGTGCTTCTATCCCTCTTTTGAAATAGGATGGAATTCCTAAATCCTTTTCAATAATAATAATCTTAATAAACAGTCAACCTCTCGAAGAAAAGAGAGAAATAAAATTAAAAATGCATGCGTCTGTCAAATCAATGCAGGAGAACCATGTCTTGTCTGAACTCACAGCGTCATCATTGTGCTTGGGTTAGGAATGTCATAATAAGTCGGCCTAATTAGTAAAGAGTGGGTTACAAATTTATTTATTGGCCCCAAATCAAGGCCCATTTTCCAAGTTTAGGAAATTAATTAATTAATGTATTCCAGGGAGCCCTCATCCTCTCCAGTACACCTGCCTATAACAACCATTCTATGATTTAAAAAATATATCTACAGTCTGTTCCATCCTTAAGGGATGCTGGTGACGATTAAATTGGAATCGCACGTGGTTTTAATTATCTCTACGGGAGCTATCGGAATCAGTCACACATCAGTTCACCCTTTAGTCCTAAAAGTGTCTGGAAGTAAGTTACGCATGTTGTCAGTGTCCCCATGATCAGTGTTCTCTCTACTATGTGTGTGGCTAAGCATGTGTCTCTAATACTAACTGGACCTCCGATGTGTGTGCAATTCTGTACATGTTCTCAAATGTGGAGTAATGTCAGTGTTTATTTTGTTTGTGTACCCAGTCCGTAGCCTCAACCTCTGTTTTTACCATTGTTCTTCTCTGTGCCTCCACTCTGGACCAACACTGTGATGTGGAGCTGCGGTGTCAACGACTGCATACAATCTGCAACTCTGGTGTTCATTGAACAGCCGCTGCTACTCCTTGCTTCTCTGCATAGATCTCCGAGCCTCCACAGTTGGGTTTTTCATGAACCTCAATCTCGTGTTGCAGGCAGTCCCTCAGGATCTCAGATCTCATCTTGTATCAAGGTGTAGTTAAGGGCACAATGTTTTTTGGTCCCCTGGTGGCGAGTAGGGATGCAGGACTTTGAACCAAAGTCTCCACTGCTGGCTGTTGTCATGCAGAGGTGTGATGTCATCATCATCTACTCTGTCCCACCGGACCCTTTGCTTCCTTCTCAGTGTCTCTTTAGTCTCCAGTTGAATCATTGGGTGACTACTGGGTGTGGCACATTTCTGTTCAGTGAGTACAGTTCGCTGTCAGCTGTTGGATCTGGGCACGCCTAATTTTGTGTCTCTGGTCCGGGCCTGGTGCCGTGGATCACTATTGCCTTGTGGCTGTGGCTATGTGTTGGGTGCTTGTTATGGCGGGGTTAGACATTATGGGAGTACTGAAGCGGTCCTGACTGAGACTGCTAACCCTGTGGTGGATAAGGACAAAAATTAGCCCAATTTCCAACCTGACTATAATTAAAACAGTTATTAATAATCATCTAAAGCCTCCATTGCCCCAGTTGTTACTCCTCTTACTCCTGAACGGGCTTCTTTTATGCAAATTATATCTCTCTTGTGGGGCCCCATTTATGGGCTGCTGACCCACCTGTTGCAGGACATAAGGTTTGAGGGAACTAAGCTTGAAGCGGTGCAAACGTGGCTTGCTGTGGCTGTTGATAGATCAGTGCTTATGGATTTGGAGGAGGAGCTGGATACGGACTATACGGGACTTAAGGTCCATGTGGTTGTGCTGCAGTCTGCTGCACCGTGGCTTGTGCCATTTACTTCTGCTTTGGTCAGGTTCATCTTTTCCCTGCTCTGTTTATTTTTATCTATATGGCGTCTGACCTGAGTTTCCAAGTCATAGAAGTTCATGTACTTTAGTCCTACTATCCCTTTCAGTTCGGTCTGTATGGTCACAGTCACTGATGATTCTATTGATAACCTAAAAACTGTTCAGTCATGCTATCTTCAAGGAAATCTTCCCTAGTTTGTCGTTCTACAACTCTCTGATTCTACCTAAATAGGCTGCTCCTCCCTCACCATCAAATGGTGGCATCATCATTATCTTAGAAACATCAACCTTTTTCTCAGTTTTTTCTTTTATTATTTTTATCTGAACTGCTAAGAGAGGTGCCTTGTGGCTAGAAAAACTGCAGTTATGCTTGAAAAGGGTCAAATCTTTGAGAGACTGAGCAAAAATTATAATAAAAATATAAAATATAAAATAACAAAGGGGATCAATTTAAAACTGAATAACCTACAACCTTTGAATTAGAAGTCTCATTCTCTACCGACTGAGCTAGCCAGGCAATTGATCAGTTAATTTAAAGAAAAATTAAAAGTTTGGTTTAACAATGCATTTCTTTAAAGCATCATTTCAAAAAGTAAAAGATGGTCGCACACTCTACTAATTAATAGTTATCTTCAAAAGGAATTCTTCCGTCACTGTTCTTGCTCTGTCCTGCTCTGTTATTGTCTCGCTCTGAGTGCCTGCAGGGTGAAGAACGGCTCGCGCAGCTAAGTGGGGAGGGGAGGGGCTGCTGTTCTGTGAAGGCGCGTGCTTTCTCCGCAGCAGCTCTGCTGATCTCCCCCTCCTTTCTGCTCTTGTATTTTTTGCTGTGTTAAGCCGAGTTACCTCGTTGTTTCTCAGTATCCTCCTCAATCTCAAACTCGTAACTGCTCTTAAACGTAGTACACAATTGCCATACAATGTGTTCTTACTTGACAACGTGTCTTTCGGAACACTAAATCCTTATTTATCACTCGTGCAATTCAACAGACCAGAGCTTTCGTTGTCACCGTTAGGTTTCGACTTTGCGCTGTTGATTCCACTTTGACAACATTTATTCACCACCGGTATTCAACATTCATTCACAGTTTATACATACACATGTGTTTAATTTCTATGCGGCCCTCACTGCCGGGGTCGACTTCCAGCCTTGTGGCCGGCCTCAGAAAATTTGAGGACTCACTATGCCGCCCACACTTCTGGGTCGTCTTCCAGCCTTGTGGCCGGCCTCAGTAAATTTGAGGACTCACTATGCCCACTTCTGGGTCGTCTTCCAGCTTTAACCGCTGGCCTCCTGTTGAGGACTCCTAATGCGGGTTCTGTTCGAACTCGGCTTCCAGCTTAATCAAACTGGCCTCCTGTTGAGGACTCCTAATGCGGGTTCTGTTCGAACTCGGCTTCCAGCTTAATCAAACTGGCCTCCTGTTGAGGACTCCTAATGCGGGTTCTGTTCGAACTCGGCTTCCAGCTTAATCAAACTGGCCTCCTATTGGGGACTTTTTATGCCAGGCTGTATCGTGATTTCCCTTTTTACGCTTTATTTTATTATTTAAATTAAGTCCAAAATGTGTCAGTTCCAATACTCACATCCAATACTCCTGATCAAATTTAGAGTGTTCAATTTGACTGATTTGAAATAAACAGGTTCAGTCTTACCTTATTTGTAAACCGCGGTTTGATCAGTTTTTTCGGAGTGGGCCTTGGAAGCAGTGGACCGTCTGGGATCTCAGGTGCTGTCCTCCTCAGGTCTCTGGACCGGTTTTCACAACCATTCTCTTGCTACCATTTGTTGGTGTTGGACAGCGACACACCACCTGGACGGTACTCACTGGAAGAAAGCAGCGGTAGACTTCTACGTTACATTTATTAGCGTTTTATTCAGAAATCAGGATACAAGTAGACATCATGCATGGACCCCCCTCCGGCTGGTACCTAGAGTATTCAGACCAGAGAGAGGCCCTTAACAGAGGGCGCGACGGTTTAAATAGCCATCAAGGCCAGTTCTAATTGGTCAGGAGGTAAAGAGGATGGTGTCTTCTCATTGGTTCTTGTTCCTCTGCTTCCATCGCTGTCGCTCCTTCATTGGTTCTTGTGGTCTGCCAATGAGTGCATATGTTGTGAAAAAGAGTGTGGGAAGAAAGATGGAATTCATGTAGCTTCCTTTGTCTGAGCTGGGGAGTTTCCTAAGATAATCTTATCTCTTCCGAGGTGGGATGCGCAGGAGGTCGTTTGTCAAAAGGGGCCCTTCACGTGTGTGTGTGTGTGTGTGTGGGTCGGAGAAAGGCCATGTGTGTGTGTGTGTGTGTGTGTGTGAGTGGCCATTGAGGGGCCCCAAGTGTCTAAAGGAGAATAATGCCCACATCTGGACCCTTCCTTATCTATCTGCTTGGTGAGGTAAATGTCTCTGTTGCCATTCCCTGACCTGAGGTATAGAGAGCTCTTTGTATGTGATCACCTCCGGAATGTGTGGATGCGGAGGGGGGCTCACAAAACCTCACCAAGTGTCACTGTTATCTTTCTTTAGATCAGTCAGGCGCCAGAGTGCTCTGTCGGAGATTTTAACTTCCATTCAGTGTTTTCCATCTTACACATAATATTTATGCAAACAATACTAGGCTGTGCTAAGCTAAAATATATATTCTTTACAACCACATCACCAGATAATTGATCCCTGAGGTGTTCAGAGTAAAACAACTTCAGTTTTGTCAGAGATTAACATCGAAAGTTGCAGGTCATCCATGTTTTTATATCTTTAAGACATGCTTGAATTTTAGCGAGCTGGTTGGTCTCCTCTGGTTTGATCCATAGCTAGAATTGAGTTTCATCTGCATAACAATGAAAGTTTACGGAGTGTTTCCTGATAATATTGCCCAAAGGAAGCATGTATAAGGTAAATAAAATGGGTCCAATCACCTTGTGGAACTCCGTGATTAACGTTGTTGGTCATTGAGGCTTCATCGTTTACAAATATAAAATGGGATCGATCTGATAAATATGATTTAAACCAACTTACCTGAAGATGATCTCATTAACTTAAGTAACTAAATAGAAAAGAGTAAAGACACTTCACATGAAGGAAGCGACGGCTTTAGTTTTCTTTAGCGTTGTTTTACATTTATCATAAAAACAATATTACTGTCTTTAAAAGGAACATTTTCCTAAAGTCATAATGTTAGACACTCCGGTACAATAGGTGGCAGTATACACCTTAAACCTTAATTTGTAGTCCACAGATAAACTTCAGAAGAAGAAGAAGAAGTCTGATGGCCTCTGCACCTGAGGCCGTCAACACACACCAGCTGAAAGAGGTTGTCTTGATGAAAGTTGCCCGGTAACAAGGAATAAAAACACCCCACAGTGTCCAGAGCCAGCATCCAGTCATGATGGCTTTCTTTTGGCAGCGTGCACTGCTTGTGAGCCTGGCTGCTGCCATGTCGGTGTATGCAGGTAATATTGGAACAAAATGATGCACAAAGCTCTGTTATTGTGATCTAACTAAAGCTGTTTGAGTATCAACTTGTTTGTGTTGTGTCTCCTTCCAGACATGAAGCTGGACTGTGGAACCGACTCTGTGAGGCTGGTGTGGACGGAGGGCAGGTCCTGGGCTGATACCTCGCTCTTCCGTCTGGGTAACTGCTTCCCCACCAGCTTCTCGGCAACCGATGCTTTTTTCAGCGTGGACTTCGACGACTGTAACTTCAGGAGAATTGTGCGTAGCACCTCCACATGTGTACCTGCAAACTGAGTCCACTGTACTTCCTGCAGCTTGGTGACATTTGCGTCTCTCGTAGGTAACTGGGGATCGCTTGATGTTCACCAATGATCTGACCTACAGTTCCTCTCCTGACTCTGTGGACTTCACTCGCCCCGTTGTCTGTGAATATGAGAGGTGGGTGTTCACACTACTTCAGCTTTGAGAGTTTGGTAACATGGCAGCTGTTTAACTCTTGCTTTGTGTTGCAGGCCTGAAGACTGGTACCCGCGGCTTCATGCCCCAATTTTCACCACATTTGGTCTGGGAGATCTAGAGTTCCACTTTGGCCTCATGAATGGTGGGTGTGACGCGTGACCTCACTGGAGATGGCAGCTCTCCCAGTGACTCCTGTAGCGTAATGACTCCTCTCCTGTTTACGGCTGTAGCTGACTTCTCCGGCCCCGCTGAATCCACCACCTTTCCTCTGGGCTCCTTTATCCCGATCATGGCTAGCGTGGCGCAGGAGACCCATCAGCCCTTGCTGCTGTTTCTTGAGGAATGCGTAGCGGCTACCACACCGGAGCTGCAGCCTGGAAGCACTTTGTACCCGATAATCGCCAATGAGGGGTAATCTGGTTTCACCGTTTAGCATTTTGTTGTCCAGAAATCAGACTTGACACTTTCTTTCTCCCCCACACAGATGTCTTGTGGACAGTCTGGTATCGCCTCAAATTCGAACAAAGGCAAAATCCTCTGAGCTCCGCCTTTCCTTCAAGCCTTTAGGTTTGGTCTCGTGAAGAGGTAACGATAAATTTTGCACGTTCATTTTTAGAATCGGGGCTTTATTGGTAAAACTGGAAGCCAACTGCCCCTCAACCTCACTTCTTACTCACCAGGTGTTTATCCACTGTAAACTTGTGGCTTGGGATCCCAACGGTCAGGACAACAGCAAGAAGGCCTGTCACTATGACAACGAGCATGGGTAAAAATGTCACTGAAACATTCACAATGTTCTCTGGGTTCATCAGACTTGTGTGATGGAACCACTGACGATAATTTTCTGACTCTTCTCCGACCCTCATGAACTCAGCTGGGAGCAGTTGGACAACTCTGCATCCCGCTATCTCTGTGCCTGCTGTGACTCTGACTGCAAGTCCAGGAGGGTCAGGAGTTTAGCATCAGGTATTAGTGACTTCTGCTATATCAACTTGTCTGGTTTGACTTTTACTTAAACCTTTTAACTTTAAAACAGGGAAGCGTGGTATGGCACAAAAAGCTGTCCTTGGACCTCTGACCATCACTGATGTGAATTATTGACTGACTCTCCAGGTAATTCTTGTATTTTGCATTGAACTATATAATAATCTTTAACAACTACCTAACCTTGTCTTTTATTCTCGAACAGGAATGGATCCATTTTGCACACTGGCTCCTTCTATCTGAAATGGATTTTTATTATTGGTTTTGTAAACTTCTAAAAGTGTAATATTGCCCTTCATTTTAGATTATTATGATACAATTAAAGATGGAACTATACTTGAAAGCTCTGCTTATTCTTCTGTGTGATTGTGTTCAAGGTCCAGTATTTTTATAGAGTCTTAGTGACTGCTTGATGTACACGAGCGTTAAAGGTTGGCTTCATTTTCAAGAAGAGGGTGTATACTGTCAATGATGGTTAATTGATCCTGCGCTGCAAATAGACGTTTTAGTGATACCCTCGGATATGTTGGTCTTACAAGGCCAATCGGAACGGAGAGCGTTGTCTGAAGTGGCTTTCCATGTCTGATGGCCCGACGAAGTGGTTTTTGACTCATCGCTTGGATAAAATATGTGCCGACAACAAACGTCTATTGTTAAAGTACCACTCATACCTTTTGGGACTGAGGATGACTGTTGGGATTATGAAGCTATGGATTGGCAGACCGTGCACAACTTTCAAGCAGTTCAGGACCAGAGTGTTTAAAAAAGGTCACTAGTGATGGATGGTCAAATGCAGAGAACTGAAATCAACGCATCATCTCACTCTTCCGGTTGCCAGCTCAGCAGTGAGCATGACTTCTTCTTCTCTTGCTCAGTGTCTCATGTATAGTTATCCCTCTGATACATGCAACAAGTGTAGTTCATTTGCTAGGTTGGAGGCAGGTCTAAGTGGGTTAGATGCACGACTCCGCGCCATCGAAGCTCAGACAGCTATGCTAGTTAGCCCGCCCTCTCCCGTAGCCGGCGCGGAGCTACAGTCAGCTGATAGCTGTTCCCCAGTGTTGCCCGTGCAGCCGGGAGGCTGGGTAACTGTTCGCAGGAGTAGTAAGTCTATACAGAAGCCCGCTGTGCACCAACCACTTCACGTTTCGAACCGCTTTTCCCTGCTCAGCGACACACCCGCTGAGGAACACACCCTGGTTATCGGGAGCTCTATAGTCAGGAACGTGAAAATAGCGAAGCCGTGGACCACAGTCGTGTGCCTACCGGGGGCCAGAGCGGGCGACGTTGAGTCTTGTTTGAAGCTGCTGACTATGGACAAGCGTAGATAGAGTAAGATTGTAATACACGCCGGTGGTAATGACTCCCGACTATGCCAGTCGGAGGTCACTAAAATTAATGTGGAATCGGTGTGTGCTTATGCCAAGACATTGTCGGACACCGTAGTTTTCTCTGGTCCTCTCCCAAATTTGCTGACTGACGAATTGTTTAGCCGAATGTCGTCATTCAACCGCTGGCTGTCGAGGTGGTGCCCAGCGAATAATGTGGGCTACGTAGACAACTGGAAGACTTTCTGGGAAAACCTGATCTGATGAGGAGACGGCATCCATCCCACGTTGGACGGAGCGCGTCTCATTTCTGCGAATATGACCAAGTTGATCACCGGACAGCCATATCTGTGACAACGTAGGGTTCATGTCATAAAGCAGAAACAGAGTAGCCCCACGCCCCTGTCACCCAGTGTCCCCCATAGCACATCCCCCCCCGGGGCCTCCCCCCCTCTCACCCAGTGTCCCCCATAGCACATCCCCCCCCGGGGCCTCCCCCCTCTCACCCAGTGTCCCCCATAGCACATCCCTCCCCCGGAGCCTCCGCCCCCTCTCACCCAGTCCCTCCCAGAGCTCCATAGAGACTGTGTCTGTCCCACGGCCACTTAAACTTAAATTAATTCTATCAAAAATAAGCAGAAGAGGAGTCGTACACAATAACCTTATACAAGTTAACACCATTATTTCAGCAGTGCAACAAAACAGGACTATTAAATGTGGTCTCCTAAATATTAGATCTCTGTCATCTAAAGCTGTGTTACTAAATGATTTAATATCAGGTAATCACATTGATTTATGTTGTCTAACTGAAACCTGGCTGAGCCATGAAGAATATGTCTGCCTAAATGAATCGACTCCTCCAAGTCATATTCCTCGAGGCACCGGTCGAGGAGGTGGAGTAGCAGCCATCTTTGACTCGAGCCTATTAATAAATCCTAAACCTAAATTAAACTACACCTCATTTGAAAGCCTTGTTCTTAGTCTTTCACATCAAACCTGGAAAACACTACAGCCAATTCTATTTGTGATTCTGTACCGGCCACCAGGTCCATATTCAGAGTTTATATCTGAATTTTCAGAATTTATATCAAGTCTGGTTCTTAAAACTGATAAAGTTATTATTGTAGGAGATTTTAATATTCATGTGGATGTTGATAATGATTGCCTTAGTGCTCCATTCATCTCATTGTTGGACTCGATCTGCTTCTGTCAGAGAGTACAGAAACCCACTCACAGCTTTGGCCACACGCTTGATCTTGTTCTTACTTATGGCGTTGACATCGAGCATTTGAAGGTCTTCCCACAGAATCCTCTTCTGTCAGACCACAACCTTATAACTTTTGAATTTATACTCCCGGAGTGTACACCGTTAGTCAAAGGTTTCTACACCAGATGTCTAACTGACAGTGCTATAGCTCAATTTAAAGAAGCGATTCCTTCTGCATTTGATTCAATACCACGTCTCAATATAACAGAGGACTCCTGGTCTAACTTTAGTCCGTCCCAGATTGATCATCTTGTTGATAGTGCCACAGGCTCACTGAGAATGACACTGGACTCGATAGCCCCTCTGAAGAAGAAGACAGTGAGGAAGAGGAGGTTTGCTCCCTGGTATAACCCTCAGACCCGCAAACTAAAGCAAACGTCACGAAAGCTTGAAAGCATATGGCGTTCAACTAATCTGGAAGAATCTCGCTTATTTGGCGAGATAGTCTTAAAACTTATAAGAAGGCCCTCCGTAATGCCAGAGCAGCCTATTACTCATCAGTAATGGAGAACAATAAGAACAACCCCAGGTTTCTCTTTAGCACTGTAGCCAGGCTGACAGAGAGTCACAGCTCTGTGGAGCCGAGTATTCCGATAGACCTCAATAGTAATGACTTTATGAACTGCCCTTAACCAGTGCCAATCTGTCCTCAAGTGTAATGGCCTTGAGGACAAGGGCTGTATGCCCTGGTGTATATTTAGATGGCTTTTCTCCCATCAACCGTGACCTATTATCTTCAACGGTTTCTACTTCTAACACGTCTACCTGTCTCTTGGACCCCATCCCGACGAGGCTGCTTAAAGACGTTTTGCCTTTAATTGGCAGCTCTCTATTAGATATTATCAATGTGTCTTTGTTAACAGGCCACATCCCACATTCCTTCAAAGTAGCTGTCATTAAACCTCTCCTGAAAAAGCCCACTCTGGATCCAGAGGTGTTGGCTAACTACAGACCGATCTCTAACCTCCCCTTCCTCTCCAAGATCCTTGAGAAAGTGGTCGCAAATCAGTTGTGTGAGTTTCTACATCATAATAGTTTATTTGAAGAGTTTCAGTCAGGATTTAGAAAACACCACAGCACCGAGACAGCACTGGTGAAAATTACAAATGACCTCTTAATGGCAGCAGATAAAGGACTCCTCTCTGTCCTGGTCTTGTTAGACCTTAGTGCTGCATTCGACACCATTGACCATGACATCCTATTACAGAGACTGGAGCAGTCGATTGGCATTTCAGGCACCGCACTAAGTTGGTTTAAATCCTATTTATCAGTTCGATCTCAGTTTGTATTTGTAAACGATGACGCCTCGATAACCACCAACGTTAGTCACGGAGTTCCACAAGGTTCTGTGCTTGGACCAATTTTATTTACCTTATACATGCTTCCTTTGGGCAATATTATCAGGAAACACTCCATAAACTTTCATTGTTTTGCAGATGATACTCAACTATATCTATCGATAAAACCAGAGGAGACCAACCAACTCAGTAAAATTTAAGCATGTCTTAAAGACATAAAAACATGGATGACCTGCGACTTCTTGATGTTAAACTCAGACAAAACCAAAGTAATTTTAATCGGCCCTGAGCACCTCAGAGATCAATTATCTGGTGAAGTGGTTTCTGTGGATGGCATTGCTCTAGCATCCAACACCACTGTAAAGAATATCGGCGTTATCTTTGATCGGGACTTGTCCTTCAACTCCCACGTAAAGCAAATCTCAAGGACTGCATTCTTTCATCTACGTAATATTTCAAAAATCAGGCACATCTTGTCTCAAAAGATGCCGAAAAATTGGTTCACGCGTTCGTTACTTCGAGACTGGATTACTGCAACTCCTTATTATCAGGCTGCTCTAATAAGTCTCTTAGGTCCCTCCAGTTAATCCAGAATGCTGCAGCTCGTGTTCTCACTAAAACTAAGAAAAGATATCACATTACTCCTGCACTAGCTGCTCTGCACTGGCTCCCCGTTTAATCAAGAATCACTTTTTAAATTCTTCTCTTAACCTACAAAGCCTTGATTGGTGATGCACCATCATATCTTAAGGAGCTTGTAGTACCATATTGCCCCACTAGAGTGCTGTGCTCACTAAATGCGGGGCTACTTGTAGTTCCTAGAGTCTTAAAAAGTAGAATGGGAGCCAGAGCCTTCAGGTATCAAGCTCCTCTTTAATGAACCAGCTTCCAATTTCAGTCCGGGAGGCAGACACAGTCACCTCATTTAAGACTTTCCTCTTTGACAGAGCTTATAGTTAGGGCTGAATCAGGTTCACCTGGTCCAGCCCCTGGATATGCTGCTATAGGCTTATAGCTGCTGGGGGACGTTTTAGGATGCACTGAGCTCTCCTCTTTTTTCTCTCCTTATGAATGAATTTTCATCTCTCCATCACACGTTACTAACTCTGCTTTCTCCCCGGAGTCCTTGTGACTTCACGTCTCATGGGGTCATCGGACTCTATGAGACGGCATAGATCCTATCTGCCTGATGGATCATCGAGGTCTGGATCGTGGAATTCCTGCTACCGACCACGCCACTGTCCTGTTGAGACTCCGCCCACTCCTCCTCTCTACCTCCATCTGCCTGATGGATCGTGGAGGTCTCCATCGTGGAATATGCCTACTACGAACTATTCATACACTCTGTCATATTCATTGAATGTATTTTAACTCTAAATCTGTCCTTCTGTACACATTACATCTATTGTTCTGTCCATCCTGGAGAGGGATCATCCTCTGTTGCTCTCCTGAAGGTTTCTTTCTTTTTCCCTGAAGGGTTATTTGGGAGTTTTTCCTGATCCGATGTGAGGTTTTGGGACAGGGATGTCTATGTGTACAGATTGTAAAGCACTCCGAGACAAATTTGTAATTTGTGAAATTGGGCTATACAAATAAACTGAATCGAATTGAAATCTCATGACAATTGAGAAAGTCAGTTGTGAGCATTTCCATCTCGAAGGATGAAGGTGCACAGAAGTAGGCAAAGTACTAGAATAACAAGCAAATATTGTATCTGTGGGAGGACAACAAAATGCTTTATTGAGCTTAAACATAGATGGGGAGAGCAGTTTAAACCCATGTTCCTGGTTCAGCTACGAGACATGGAGTCATTTCTGGAGACTCTCTCTGTCACAATGGAGGCTATTAAACAAATTGAAAGTCAATGACAAAACGTATGACCAGAGGGAGCACAGACTTTGTCAGTAATCCTTGACATGAACGTTACCAAGGAAAGTTCTGCTAGTTTTCTTAAGCTACTTGTTATCTGGCATAGAGTTCCGGCCCCGATTGCTGTGAGGTGGCTGCATGGTGGTGTAGAAACACCACCATGCAGCCACGCTTTGGTGCATGGGAAGTACAAAAACATGCAAGAGAAATACAGAAATGTAAACTACTCAACATAGTTGTGTCGTATGTTGTATAAAGAAGAAAGATATTAAATGAATATCAGAGTGGCTTTAGAAAAGGAAGATCCACAGCAGATAATCTCATTAACGTCAGTAACTAAATATAACCCTCAACATGAAGGAAGCGATGGCTTTAGTTTCCTTTGATGTTGAAAAGCGAATGATTCCATGTGGAGAGATGGACTGATAATTAAAATGAACATAGACACAGGTGGAAGCTTATATAACTGGACAATGGACCTCAGTATACAATCGGGTCAAACTGTTAGAGAAGATCCTTTAAATGAAGTTTATATGGCATTATATTTTTTACAACATTTTTTAATTCATAAGACTGTGGGATAAATGTGAGATATGCAACCTTAAAGAAACTGTTGAACATTTATTGATAAGAGTGCAGGAAGTTCAGCGTGGAAAGAGAAAGACTGAAAGGCAGGATGGTAACTATATGAAGTGTTTTTACATGTTTTACATATATCTTAAAAACAATATTACTGTCTTTAAAAGGAACATTTTCCTAAAGTCATAATGTTACACACTCCGGTACATTAGTTGGCGGTATGCACCTTAAACCTTAATTTGTAGTCCACAGATAAACTTCAGAAGAAGAAGAAGTCTGATGGCCTCTGCACCTGAGGCCGTCAACACACACCAGCTGAAAGAGGTTGTCTTGATGAAAGTTGCCCGGTAACAAGGAATAAAAACACCCCCCAGTGTCCAGAGCCAGCATCCAGTCATGATGGCTTTCTTTTGGCAGCGTGCACTGCTTGTGAGCCTGGCTGCTGCCATGTCGGTGTATGCAGGTAATATTGGAACAAAATGATGCACAAAGCTCTGTTATTGTGATCTAACTAAAGCTGTTTGAGTATCAACTTGTTTGTGTTGTGTCTCCTTCCAGACATGAAGCTGGACTGTGGAACCGACTCTGTGAGGCTGGTGTGGACGGAGGGCAGGTCCCGGGCTGATACCTCGCTCTTCCGTCTGGGTAACTGCTTCCCACCAGCTTCTCGGCCACGAGGCTTTTTCAGCGTGGACTTGACGACTGTAACTTCAGGAGAATTGTGCGTAGCACCTCCACATGTGTACCTGCAAACTGAGTCCACTGTACTTCCTGCAGCTTGGTGACATTTGTGTCTCTTGTAGGTAACTGGGGATCGCTTGATGTTCACCAATGATCTGACCTACAGTTCCTCTCCTGACTCTGTGGACTTCACTCGCCCCGTTGTCTGTGAATATGAGAGGTGGGTGTTCACACTACTTCAGCTTTGAGAGTTTGGTAACATGGCAGCTGTTTAACTCTTGCTGTGTGTTGCAGGCCTGAAGACTGGTACCATGCTTCATGCCCCAATTTTCAACACGTTTGGTCTGGGAGATCTAGAGTTCCACTTTGGCCTCATGAATGGTGGGTGTGACGCGTGACCTGACTGGAGATGGCAGCTCTCCCAGTGACTCCTGTAGCGTAATGACTCCTCTCCTGTTTACGGCTGTAGCTGACTTCTCCGGCCCCGCTGAATCCACCACCTTTCCTCTGGGCTCCTTTATCCCGATCATGGCTAGCGTGGTGCAGGAGACCCATCAGCCCTTGCTGCTGTTTCTTGAGGAATGCGTAGCGGCTACCACACCGGAGCTGCAGCCTGGAAGCACTTTGTACCCGATAATCGCCAATGAGGGGTAATCTGGTTTCACCGTTTAGCATTTTGTTGTCCAGAAATCAGACTTGACACTTTCTTTCTCCACCACACAGATGTCTTGTGGACAGTCTGGTATCGCGCTCCAAATTCGAACCAAGGCAAAAATCCTCTGAGCTCCGCCTTTCCCTTCAAGCCTTTAGGTTTGGTCTCGGTGAAGAGGTAACGATAACTTGTACACGTTCATTTTTAGAATCGGGGCTTTATTGGTAAAACTGGAAGCCAACTGCCCCTCAACCTCACTTCTTACTCACCAGGTGTTTATCCACTGTAAACTTGTGGCTTGGGATCCCAACGGTCAGGACAACAGCAAGAAGGCCTGTCACTATGACAACGAGCACGGGTAAACATGTCACTGAAAACATTCACAATGTTCTCTGGGTTCATCAGACTTGTGTGATGGAACCACTGACAATAATTTTCTGACATTCCTCTGACCCTCATGAACTCAGCTGGGAGCAGTTGGACAACTCTGCATCCCGCTATCTCTGTGCCTGCTGTGACTCTGACTGCAAGTCCAGGAGGGTCAGGAGTTTAGCATCAGGTATTGGTGACTTCTGCTATATCAACTCGTCTGGTTTGACTTGTACTTAAACCTTTTAACTTTAAACCAGGGAAGCGTGGTATGGAACAAAAAGCTGTCCTTGGACCTCTGACCATCACTGATGTGAATTATTGACTGACTCTCCAGGTAATTCTTGAATTTGACATTGAACTATGGATTAATCCTGAAGAACTATTTAACCCAGTCTTTTATGCTCCAACAGGAATGGATCCATTTGGCACACTGGCTCCTTCAATCTGAAATGGATTTTTATTCTTTGTTTTGTAAACTTCTAAAAGTGTAATGCCTCCCCAATGTTATTAAAGATAACTATACTCGAAAACTCTCTTGCTTATTGATGGTGTGTGTTTGCGTGATGTCCAGTATTTTTATAGTCATCTCTTAATTGGTAACTGCTTGACTTGCACAGCTTGTCATCACCATACACAACAGCTTTAACTAGATCTCAAATTCATCAGATTTGATTGAAGGGCTGCCATTGGAAACCTCTTAATCTTTGTCATGGTAAAATATTGAAGGCTTAATATGTTGCTCCTCAATACACATATCTAAATTGATGTATTTATATAATCCCACTGCATATTGTTTCTTCAATCAAGGGTCTTTCAAGGCTAAAAACAGCATTTTTACAAGGGGTTGACTAGCTTTCTGGACTAGGAACTAGATTGTATCACGATTCGGGCGGCTTTAGCTCAGTGGGGTAAGAGGGCCGTCCTGCAACCGCAGGGTTGTGGGTTCGATCCCCGTGCTCCCCATTAGTTGCAAGTCGAAGTGTCCTTGAGCAAGGCACTGAACCCCCAGTTGCTTCCCGGGCGCTTCACCGCAGCCCACTGCTCCTTAATAACTAAGGATGGGTTAAATGCAGGGAACTAATTTCCCCTTAGGGATTAATAAAAGTGTATATTCTTATTCTTATTCTTAAAGGCCGGCTCAGGAGGCATCAGACACGGCCAGTTCCAATGGACCTGAGACCAGAAGTCACCAAGACTCTGGATAGGAAGCAGAGTTAGTATGTGTGATGGAGAGATGTAAATTCATCCATAAGGGGGGTATAGGTGCAGAGTTTATCCTAAAACGTCCCGCAGCAAACTTGAGCCTATGGCAGCATATCTATGGGCTGGACCAGGTGAACCTGATTCAGCCCTAATTATAAGACTCAAAGTGGAAAGTCTTCAGTCTACTTATCACTCCCTCCAGGAATTAGACGCCACCGTTGTTCTTTTTCTTTACTGACATGTTTATTGGATGCGGGCGCACTTCGCCATCCTTCAATCCACCGTCGAACTGTACAAAATACATTTAACAAGGTTGACGTTGACATTACATAAAATACAGTTGACAAATATATGCGACGAAAACATTAACATAAAACATAAACGTACCTCACTGGCTGCACATAAACCACGAGGGAATGGGTCCACTTAAACATGTATTCTTCTCTTACTTGCACTTCCTAGCTTCACTTACTTGCACTTCCTAGCTTCACTTACTTACTCTTCCTAGCTTCTCTTACTTGCTTCACTTACTTACTCTTCCTAGCTTCACTTACTTGCACTTCTAGCCTCAACCACATGTTCACCTGCGATTGTTGCAATCAAATGCGTCCCAGCGCAACACAGGACACGCAAATAGTTCCCACCAAATATAAAACAAAAACAAACCAACATTCAATAAACGAGTTGTACAAATAATATATTCAACCAAACTTACTACAAATGACATAAATAACATTCATGGCAGTTACACTCCCACCAAATCACATTCTTTGAGATTTCACTTCACAAAAATAACCATGACATTTATTCTGCTTCCAGCAGTAAAACTGTCTTGTGTACAGGCCTGTCAAGATAGACTGGCTTAGTGGTGCGTTTTCCCTGGTTATTTAAGGTTGAGTCACTAATTAACAGTTTTACCTTTCTGACTCTTCCATCAGTGCTAGGGTACACCTGCGCTACTCTTGCTAATTTCCATTGATTTCGTGGAGAGCCTTCTTCTTGTAGGATGACGATGTCGTTAACCTTCGCCAACCTTCGCTCTTATCCTTTTGCCATATTGGTCTTTGCTGAAGATTAAGGAGATACTCCTTTTTCTGGTCAATGGGTGTTCCTTAACTGTAACTCTGAACTGAAAGTCATCAGATGACACGCACCATTGAACACCGAGAGCTCTTTCCATGAGTGGCTCTCCCAAAGCCATATCAAGGTCTTTGACACTTTCAGCACACTCTTCCTTTGGTATTGAATTCAATACATTCTTGCTGTTGGAGATGAACTTGTGTAGTCTTAGCTTGCCTTTGCTGCAAAGACCTCTTGCTTCCTTGATGAGTTGAATTGCCTCAGCATCAGACGTTACACTCACTAGTCCATTGTCAACATAAAAATTCCTTTGAATGAATTTGACAGCATTTTGGTTGAATTGATCTTGACCTTCAATTGCTAGATGTTTAAGACCAAAATTGGCACAGCCGGGTGAGGAGGCTGCCCCAAACAGATGGACTTTCATCCGGAAAGTTGATGGCGGAAATGCCAGGTCACCATTCTCCCACCATAGGAACCTCAGGTAATCTTGGTCTTCCGGCCTTACATGAAACTGATGGAACATCCGCTCAACATCACACATAATAGCGATCTGGCCCTTGCGAAACCTACAGAGAACTCCCACCAGGGTGTTTGTGAGCTCAGGTCCAGTAAGAAGGTGGTCATTCAATGACGTGTCTTGGAATCTTGCTGAGCAATCAAAGACCACTCGTATCTTCCCAGGCTTGTGAGGGTGGTATACTCCGTGATGGGGAATATACCAGGCTGGTTGATTGTTGAGTTCTTCTTCGGGAACCTTCTCTGCATCACCACGAGCAATGATATCTTTCATGAAGTGCATGTAGTCTGAGCAGTATTTCTGGTCTCTCTTGAGCTTTCGTTCCAAACCTTTTAGACGCTGAACAGCACATGACCTATTATTCGTAGATTTGGTTTGTCTTTTTTGAAAGGTAAGGGCATTTCATAATGTCCATCTTGTTTTTGTTTGATTTCATCTCTTAGTTTAGTCAAGAAGTGAAGATCTTCCTGAGAGACTGTTGCATCTTCTTCAACTCTTTCACTAAAGTCAGATTCTAGCACCTTAATTACATCATCTGGACTGATCATTTCCTTGATCTGAGTCTTGCAAACATAGTGAACCTCACTTTTGAGCTTGATTGTTGATTTGGGTTCAGGTGTCACTTTCCTTACAATGATGCGGTGACTTACTCCAATTGCGTCACTGTAGTGCTCTTTATGGTCACCATAACTTACGATACTCCAACCTAGATCGGTTTTCTGAGCAAGGTTGGTTTTCTTCCCATACGACTTCTTTAGGCATTAGGGCTTGTGGGCAATTGTATCCGATGAGCAGACCAATTTCACACTCCATTTGCGGCGCAATGTGTTCTGCAAGATGCTCCAAATGAGGCCATGCTTTAGCGGTCTCTGAAGTTGGAATGTGTGTCCGATTAGCAGGGATAAATTCACGAGTGTACATTGTTGGCACTGTGATCTTCTTGGAGGAGAATATCCCTCTTATTTGTAGGTCTTTGAGTCTTTTACAGAGTACAATTGTACTTTTTGACATGGTAGATAGTTTCAGCTTCACTTGTTCAGTGTTCGTATCTAGAACGTTTGCCACTTCTTCGAGAATGAAGGAAGAATCACTTTGTGAATCTAGCAGAGCATAGACAAGAACTTCTTTACTTGGGTCATCTTGCGTTGACACATAGACAGGTACAATCGCTGATGTCTGTGGAGTATTACCATCTTGCACAACTCTGTTTGATGTGGTTTCCTTGACAACGTCTTGCAGTTGTGTTGGCTGTAGCTTTCTTTCCTTGCCATAACTTGTGTATTTAGATAGCTCTCTTTGGTTCTTGTTCTTGTTTTGAGCGATCTTCGTGTAGGCATGTGGGATGACTTTTTGAACAGGTGTCGCAGATCATCCGGCTACTGCAGCTCTTGGATTGATGTCCAGGCTTTAAACATCCAGCACAGTCTCTCACTCTGAATGAACTTGACTCTGTCAGCGACAGTCCTTTCATTGAATCTGTGGCACTTGTGTAGACTGTGTCCTAATTTCTTACATAACACACATGTGACTATGTTTCTTTCACTGGTGTTGGTTGTGAAGATCTTGGCACCTACAGTTTGGTTCTTGTAAGACAAAGAGGTTTGATTCTTGTTCTTTGCTTTATCAGGTTCGCTTTGTCGTAATGCGTTGTAAGATGTTATAGGGTTGCACGCAATACTAGCTTCCATTGACAGGAACGTCACAAAATAATTAAAGCTTGGGAACCTTCTGTGTTCCATTTGGTATTGTGTGCTTCGGTTCCATCTGGTACTTAACCAGTCGGGTAGTTTGGCAGTTAGTTTTTGGTTCTCAATATCGTCATTAAGAACCTTTAAACTCTCATTGTGAGCAATAGCGAAATCACAACTACGTAGAAAGTCCACAAATCTTCTTAAGTCGTCACTTTCCTTGAGCTAATTTTGGCCACGCATGTAGTTTGTCTCGGAAGGCCTTGGCAATCACAAAGGCTCGCCAGAACGTTCCTTGAGCACGTTCCATGCTGCGTGATACGAATCTTCTGAATCAATCAGGAAATAACCTTCTACTGCTTCTTTAGCTGCTCCTCCCACATATTTCTGAAGGAAGCAGATTTTCTCTGCAGTTGGAATATTTTTTCTCTCAATTAGGGTCTGAAATGAAGACTTCCAATGACTAAACTTGAGTGGATCCCCACTGAAGATTGTAGGCTCTGGAATGGGAAGCCTATTTGCTGATATGGCCTCAGCCAGGACTTTAACAAGCTCTCCTGTGTCGTTTTGAAGCACACTTCTTGGAGCCACATCTCTTCTTAGTGGTTGTGGGTCCTGATACAGGATTCACCTGGTCAATTGCTTGCTCGAACCTAGGCAGCTCATACTTATGTGGACTCAGCCTTTGGTCTGGGTAAACTCATTTTCATCGTAGACTTGAAGCCTTGCTCTGGCTGCATCCAGTCTTTTTTGCTCCTCTAAACGTCCAAGCTCTCTTTTCAACTCTTCTACAGAACCTTTTCTTGCAGCATTCTCTTCCTGCTGTTTCTTTAAGAGAAGCCTCTTGTGTCTCCTTTTCTATCCTACGTTCAGTCTCTTCTCTCCTACGTTCAGTCTCTTCTCTCCTACGTTCAGTCTCTTCTCTTTCGCCTTGAAGACGGCGAGTTAATGCAGCTGCTTCTTGGTCTGCAACTATCCGCTTGTCTTCAACTTCAAGTCTATGCAGTTTCTCTTGCTGGCAGTCTTGCTCGGCCATAATCTTCAATACAGCTCTGGTAGCTGCATACTCCGCGGCTTCTTGTCTTTTAACGGAGGAAACGTTAGAGCGAATGGAAGTAGCCTTAGAACACTTTGAGTCCGGAGATGAAACACTGGACATTGTAGGTGCGAATACAGAGCTTGCATCAGGCCAAATCAGTTCCTCCTTTGTTCTTTGAATTTGAGACTGTGCATTGTGTACAACAATCTTGGTGACTGATATACATCTATCCAGCTTCGGCATCTCATGAGCTGGGCTGTCGATCCTTCGATAATCTTCATAAACAATATTCAGTTCAGATGATTCTCTTTCAATAGTGCTGATGTGATCTTGTAGGATGTTGCTAGGATTTTGTTTGATAACAGATTTTTTAGCCACATTAGTTAAGGCCTTCCAGCGCTCGTAAATATTGTCAAAGTGAAGTAGAAGCTCTTTCGTTTTTTCTTTCTGCAATTCTTTCCCTTTTTCTGTTAGTGTACGGGCTCTATCACTGGCCGAGGCTCTTCGAACTGTTCTGCTTGTTGTACAACGCTAGAGTCATCTCTCTGCTCTGCCTCTGCTACTTGTTCTACAAGTGATCCTTTATATTGACTCTCTTCACTCATTTGTGACATTTTAGATTATTTGAAAATAGCCTGTACACAATCAAGTTGTCTTAAGTTGCAATGCAGTTTACAATACACATTTTCCAAACATACTCAAGAGAATAGGATATGCCATGTTATGTTACTGTCTTTCAAATTAACCCTTCAAATAAAATACCGAATTTCAAACTTCACTTCAAATGGCAGCTTTCTTAAATGCACATAAACGAAAAATGCACTTTTCTTAAGGAAATCAATTAACTATTTATAATGAAATAATTAATGATCAATATCACTAAATATCTTGCTTTAATGACTTAATATCTTGCTAAACACTGTTATGTTATTTGGGTACACAGCCCTTCGTAGTCCATTGTACTTTTTCAATCCTTGTGTCACCTTTCAGAACACACACTTAAGTGCCTGACTTACGGACGTCTTCATGAAAATGGATGAACTGGTGTGTCCTTTGACAGTGGCTGTGACTCCGTCTTGACGAGCTGTCTTGCACGAGCAGGTCCGGGGAATCAGCAGGCTTGAGTTCGACTATCACTCCCTCCAGGAATTAGACGCCACCGTTGTTCTTTTTCTTTACTGACAGATGTTTATTGGATGCGGGCGCTTCGCCATCCACCTTCAATCCACCGTCGAACTGTACAAAATACATTTAACAAGGTTGACGTTGACATTACATAAAATACAGTTGACAAATATATGCGACGAAAACATTAACATAAAACATAAACGTACCTCACTGGCTGCACATAAACCACGAGGGAATGGGTCCACTTAAACATGTATTCTTCTCTTACTTGCACTTCCTAGCTTCACTTACTTGCACTTCCTAGCTTCACTTACTTGCTTCACTTACTTACTCTTCCTAGCTTCACTTACTTGCACTTCTAGCTTCTCTTACTTGCTTCACTTACTTACTCTTCCTAGCTTCACTTACTTGCACTTCTAGCTTCAACCACATGTTCACCTGCGATTGTTGCAATCAAATGCATCCCAGCGCAACACAGGACACGCAAATAGTTCCCACCAAATATAAAACAAAAACAAACCAACATTCAATAAACGAGTTGTACAAATAATATATTCAACCAAACTTACTACAAATGACATAAATAACATTCATGGCAGTTACACTACTCTTAAATGAGGTGACTGTGTGCCTCCAGGACTGAAGGTGGAAACTGGTTCATTAAAGAGGAGCTTGATAACTGAAGGCTCTGGCTCCCATCCTACTTGTTAAGACTCTCAGAACCACAAGTAGCCCCGCATTTAGTAAAGCAGCACTCTAGTGGAGCAATATGGTACTACATGCTCCTTAAGATATGATGGTGCATCACCTATCAACGTTTTTTAGTTTAGAAGAATTTTAAAGTTGATTCTTGATTTTACAGCCAACCAGTGCAGAGCGGCTAATGCAGGAGTAATGTGATCTCTTTTCTTTTTGTGAGAACACGAGCTGCAGCCTTCTGGATCAACTGGAGGGACCTAAGAGACTTTTTATAGCAGCCTGATAAATTGCACTAATCTAGTCTAGAAGTAACAAATGCGTAAACCAGTATTTTTGCATCTTCTTGAGACAAGATGTGCCTGATTTTTGAAGTGTTACATAGATGAAAAAATGCCTTCCTTGAGATTTGCTTCACGTGGGAGTTAAAGGACAAGTCCCAATCAAAGATAACGCCGAGATTCTTTACAGTGGTGTTGGATGCCAGGGCAATGCCGTCTACAGAAACCACATCACCAGATAATTGATCCCTGAGGTGTTCAGAGTAAAATAACTTCAGTTTTGTCAGAGATTAACATCAGGAAGTTGCAGGTCATCCATGTTTTTATATCTTTAAGACATGCTTGAATTTTAGCGAGCTGGTTGGACTCCTCTGGTTTGATCCATAGCTATAATTGAGTTTCATCTGCATAACAATGAAAGTTTATGGAGTGTTTCCTGATAATATTGATCATAGGAAGCATGTATAAGGAAAATAAAATGGGTCCAAGCACAGAACCTTGTGGAACTCCGTGATTAACGTTGATGGTCACTGAGGCTTCATCGTTTACAAATATGAAATGGGATTGATCTGATGAATACGATTTAAACCAACTTACCCGAAGATGATCTCATTAACTTAAGTAACTAAATAGAAAAGAGTAAAGACACTTCACATGAAGGAAGCGACGGCTTTAGTTTTCTTTGACATTGAGAAAGCGTATGATTCCATGTGGAGAGATAAACTAAAAGGTGAAATTAACATACCCACATGTGGAAGCTTATTCAACTGGACAATGGACTTTTTTATTATTAAATGGAACAATTAAAGTAAAGTAGGTTCAGAAATCTTAGAAGGTTTTGACCTCAGTATACAATCAGATCCTTTAACTGAAGTTTATATGCCAGTATAGAATTTACAATAATGTTTAATTCATAAGACTGTGGGATAAATGTGAGATATGCAACTTTAAAGAAACTGTTGAACATTTATTGATAGATTGCAGAAAGTTCAGCGTGGAAAGAGAAAGACTGAAAGGCAAGATGGTAACTATATGAAGTGTTTTTACATCTTTTACATTTATCATAAAAACAATATTACTGTCTTTAAAAGGAAAAATGTCCTAAAGTCATGATGTTACACACTCCGGTACAATAGGTGGCGGTATGCACCTTAAACCTTAACTTGTAGTCCACAGATAAACTTCAGAAGAAGAAGAAGTATGATGGCCTCTGCACCTGAGGCCGTCAACACACACCAGCTGAAAGAGGTTGTCTTGATGAAAGTTGCCCGGTAACAAGGAATAAAAACACCCCACAGTGTCCAGAGCCAGCATCCAGTCATGATGGCTTTCTTTTGGCAGCGTGCACTGCTTGTGAGCCTGGCTGCTGCCATGTCGGTGTATGGAGGTAATATTGGAACAAAATGATGCACAAAGCTTTGTTATTGTGATATAACTAAAGCTGTTTGAGTATCAACTTGTTTGTGTTGTGTCTCCTTCCAGACATGAAGCTGGACTGTGGAACCGACTCTGTGAGGCTGGTGTGGACGGAGGGCAGGTCCCGGGCTGATACCTCGCTCTTCCGTCTGGGTAACTGCTTCCCCACCAGCTTCTCGGCCACCGAGGCTTTTTTCAGCGTGGACTTCGACGACTGTAACTTCAGGAGAATTGTGCGTAGCACCTCCACATGTGTACCTGCAAACTGAGTCCACTGTACTTCCTGCAGCTTGGTGACATTTGTGTCTCGTAGGTAACTGGGGATCGCTTGATGTTCACCAATGATCTGACCTACAGTTCCTCTCCTGACTCTGTGGACTTCACTCGCCCCGTTGTCTGTGAATATGAGAGGTGGGTGTTCACACTGCTTCAGCTTTGAGAGTTTGGTAACATGGCAGCTGTTTAACTCTTGCTTTGTGTTGCAGGCCTGAAGACTGGTACCCGCGGCTTCATGCCCCAATTTTCAACACGTTTGGTCTGGGAGATCTAGAGTTCCACTTTGGCCTCATGAATGGTGGGTGTGAAGCGTGACCTGACTGGAGATGGCAGCTCTCCCAGTGACTCCTGCAGCGTAATGACTCCTCTCCTGTTTACGGCTGTAGCTGACTTCTCCGGCCCCGCTGAATCCACCACCTTTCCTCTGGGCTCCTTTATCCCGATCATGGCTAGCGTGGCGCAGGAGACCCATCAGCCCTTGCTGCTGTTTCTTGAGGAATGCGTAGCGGCTACCACACCAGAGCTGCAGCCTGGAAGCACTTTGTACCCGATAATCGCCAATGAGGGGTAATCTGGTTCCACCGTTTAGCATTTTGTTGTCCAGAAATCAGACTTGACACTTTCTTTCTCCCCCACACAGATGTCTTGTGGACAGTCTGGTATCACGCTCCAAATTTGAACAAAGGCAAAAGTCCTCTGAGCTCCGCCTTTCCCTTCAAGCCTTTAGGTTTGGTCTCGGTGAAGAGGTAACGATAACTTGTACACGTTCATTTTTAGAATCGGGGCTTTATTGGTAAAACTGGAAGCCAACTGCCCCTCAACCTCACTTCTTACTCACCAGGTGTTTATCCACTGTAAACTTGTGGCTTGGGATCCCAATGGCCAGGACAACAGCAAGAAGGCCTGTCACTATGACAACGAGCATGGGTAAACATGTCACTGAAAACATTCACAATGTTCTCTGGGTTCATCAGACTTGTATGATGGAACCACTGAGAATAATTTTCTGACTCTTCTCCGACCCTCATGAACTCAGCTGGGAGCAGTTGGACAACTCTGCATCCCGCTATCTCTGTGCCTGCTGTGACTCTGACTGCAAGTCCAGGAGGGTCAGGAGTTTAGCATCAGGTATTGGTGACTTCTGCTATATCAACCCGTCACGTTTGATTTGTACTTAAACCTTTTAACTTTAAAACAGGGAAGCGTGGTATGGCACAAAAAGCTGTCCTTGGACCTCTGACCATCACTGATGTGAATTATTGACTGACTCTCCAGGTAATTCTTGTATTTTGCATTGAACTATATAATAATCTTTAACAACTACCTAACCTTGTCTTTTATTCTGGAACAGGAATGGATCCATTTTGCACACTGGCTCCTTCAATCTGAAATGGACTTTTATTATTGGTTTTGTAAACTTCTAAAAGTGTAATATTGCCCTTCATTTTAGATTATTATGAGACAATAAAAGATGGAACTATACTTGGAAGCTCTGCTTATTCTTCTGTGTGATTGTGTTCAAGGTCCAGTATTTTTATAGAGTCTTAGTGACTGCTTGATGTACACGAGCGTTAAAGGTTGGCTTCATTTTCAAGAAGAGGGTGTATACTGTCAATGATGGTTAAATAATCCTGCGCTGCAATAGACGTTTAAGTGATACCCTCGGATATGTTGGTCTTACTACGCCAATCGGAACGGAGATCTTTGTCTGAAGTGGCTTTCTATGTCTGATGGCCCGACGAAGTGTTTTTTGACCCATCGCTTGGATAAAATATGTGCCGACTCCAAACGTCGATTGTTAAAGTACCAATCATAGCTTTTGGGACTGAGGATGACTGTTGGGATTATGAAGCTATGGATTGGCAGACCGTGCACGACTTTCAAGCAGTTCAGGACCAGTGATGGATGGTCAAATGCAGAGAACTGAAATCAATGCATCATCTCACTCTTCCGGTAAGCTATTGCATCTCTTCCAGTTGCCAGCTCAGCAGCGAGCATGACTTCTTCTTCTCTTGCTCAGTGTCTCATGTATAGTTATCCCTCTGATACATGCAACAAGTGTAGTTCATTTGCTAGGTTGGAGGCAGGTCTAAGTGGGTTAGATGCACGACTCCGTGCCATCGAAGCTCAGACAGCTATGCTAGTTAGCCCGTAGTCGGCGTGGAGTTACAGTTGGCTGCTAACTGTTCCCCAGCGTTGCCCGTGCAGCCGGGAGGCTGGGTAACTGTTCGCAGGAATAGTAAGTCTATACAGAAGCCCGCTGTGCACCAACCACTTCCCGTTTCGAACCGCTTTTCCCTGCTCAGCGACACACCCGCTGAGGAACACACCCTGGTTATCGGGAGCTCTAGTCAGGAACGTGAAAATAGCGAAGCCGCGGACCACAGTCGTGTGCCTCCCGGGGGCCAGAGCGGGCGACGTTGAGTCTTGTTTGAAACTGCTGGCTATGGACAAGCGTAGATACAGTAAGATTGTAATACACGCCGGTGGTAATGACTCCCGACTACGCCAGTCGGAGGTCACTAAAATTAATGTGGAATCCGTGTGTGCTTATGCCAAGACATTGTCGGACACCGTAGTTTTCTCTGGTCCTCTCCCAAATTTGCTGACTGACGAATTGTTTAGCCGAATGTCGTCATTCAACCGCTGGCTGTCGAGGTGGTGCCCAGCGAATAATGTGGGCTACGTAGACAACTGGAAGACTTTCTGGGGAAAACCTGATCTGATGAGGAGAGACGGCATCCATCCCACGTTGGACGGAGCGCGTCTCATTTCTGCGAACATGACCAAGTTGATCACCGGACAGCCATATCTGTGACAACGCAGGGTTCATGTCATAAAGCAGAAACAGAGTAGCCCCACGCCCCTGTCACCCAGTGTCCCCCATAGCACATCCCTCCCCCGGAGCCTCCGCCCCCTCTCACCCAGTCCCTCCCAGAGCTCCATAGAGACTGTGTCTGTCCCACGGCCACTTAAACTTAAATTAATTCTATCAAAAATAAGCAGAAGAGGAGTCGTACACAATAACCTTATACAAGTTAACACCATTATTTCAGCAGTGCAACAAAACAGGACTATTAAATGTGGTCTCCTAAATATTAGATCTCTGTCATCTAAAGCTGTGTTACTAAATGATTTAATATCAGGTAATCACATTGATTTATGTTGCCTAACTGAAACCTGGCTGAGCCATGAAGAATATGTCTGCCTGAATGAATCGACTCCTCCAAGTCATATTCCTCGAGGCACCGGTCGAGGAGGTGGAGTAGCAGCCATCTTTGACTCTAGCCTATTAATAAATCCTAAACCTAAATTAAACTACACCTCATTTGAAAGCCTTGTTCTTAGTCTTTCACATCAAACCTGGAAAACACTACAGCCAATTCTGTTTGTGATTCTGTACCGGCCACCAGGTCCATATTCAGAGTTTATATCTGAATTTTCAGAATTTATATCAAGTCTGGTTCTTAAAACTGATAAAGTTATTATTGTAGGAGATTTTAATATTCATGTGGATGTTGATAATGATTGCCTTAGTGCTCCATTCATCTCATTGTTGGACTCGATCTGCTTCTGTCAGAGAGTACAGAACCCCACTCACAGCTTTGGCCACACGCTTGATCTTGTTCTTACTTATGGCGTTGACATCGAGCATTTGAAGGTCTTCCCACAGAATCCTCTATTGTCAGACCACAACCTTATAACTTTTGAATTTATACTCCCGGAGTGGACACCGTTAGTCAAAAGTTTCTACACCAGATGTCTAACTGACAGTGCTATTGCTAAATTTAAAGAAGCGATTCCTTCTGCATTTGATTCAATACCATGTCTCAATATAACAGAGGACTCCTGGTCTAAGTTTAGTCCGTCCCAGATTGATCATCTTGTTGATAGTGCCACAGGCTCACTGAGAATGACACTGGACTCGATCGCCCCTCTGAAGAAGAAGACAGTGAGGCAGAGGAGGTTTGCTCCCTGGTATAACCCTCAGACCCGCAAACTAAAGCAAACGTCACGAAAGCTTGAAAGCATATGGCGTTCAACTAATCTGGAAGAATCCCGCTTAGTTGGCGAGATAGTCTTAAAACTTATAAGAAGGCCCTCCGTAATGCCAGAGCAGCCTATTACTCATCAGTAATGGAGAACAATAAGAACAACCCCAGGTTTCTCTTCAGCACTGTAGCCAGGCTGACAGAGAGTCACAGCTCTGTGGAGCCGAGTATTCCTATAGACCTCGGTAGTAATGACTTTATGAACTTCTTTAATGAAAAGATTTTAACTATTAGGGACAAGATTAATAATCTCTTGCCCTTAACCAGTGCCAATCTGTCCTCAAGTGTAATGGCCTTGAGGACAAGGGCTGTATGCCCTGGTGTATATTTGGAGGGCTTTTCTCCCATCAACTGTGACCTATTATCTTCAACGGTTTCTACTTCTAACACGTCTACCTGTCTCTTGGACCCCATCCCGACGAGGCTGCTTAAAGACGTTTTGCCTTTAATTGGCAGCTCTCTATTAGATATTATCAATGTGTCTTTGTTAACAGGCCACGTACCACATTCCTTCAAAGTAGCTGTCATTACACCTCTCCTGAAAAAGCCCACTCTGGATCCAGAGGTGTTGGCTAACTACAGACCGATCTCTAACCTCCCCTTCCTCTCCAAGATCCTTGAGAAAGTGGTCGCAAATCAGTTGTGTGACTTTCTACATCATAATAGTTTATTTGAAGAGTTTCAGTCAGGATTTAGAAAACACCACAGCACCGAGACAGCACTGGTGAAAATTACAAATGATCTCTTAATGGCAAGCAGATAAAGGACTCATCTCTGTTCTGGTCTTGTTTGACCTTCGTGCTGCATTCGACACCATTGACCATGACATCCTATTACAGAGACTGGAGCAGTCGATTGGCATTTCAGGCACCGCACTAAGTTGGTTTAAATCCTATTTATCAGATCGATCTCAGTTTGTATTTGTAAACGATGACGCCTCGATAACCACCAACGTTAGTGACGGAGTTCCACAAGGTTCTGTGCTTGGACCAATTTTATTTACCTTATAAATGCTTCCTTTGGGCAATATTATCAGGAAACACTCCATAAACTTTCATTGTTTTGCAGATGATACTCAACTATATCTATCGATAAAACCAGAGGAGACCAACCAACTCAGTAAAATTTAAGCATGTCTTAAAGACATAAAAATATGGATGACCTGCAACTTCTTGATGTTAAACTCAGATAAAACCGAAGTAATTTTAATCGGCCCTGAGCACCTCAGAGATCAATTATCTGGTGATGTGGTTTCTGTGGATGGCATTGCTCTAGCATCCAACACCACTGTAAAGAATATCGGCGTTCTCTTTGATCAGGACTTGTCCTTCAACTCCCACGTTAAGCAAATCTCAAGGACTGCATTCTTTCATCGACGTAATATTTCAAAAATCAGGCACATCTTGTCTCAAAAGATGCAGAAAAATTGGTTCACGCGTTCGTTACTTCGAGACTGGATTACTGCAACTCCTTATTATCAGGCTGCTCTAATAAGTCTCTTAGGTCCCTCCAGTTAATCCAGAATGCTGCAGCTCGTGTTCTCACGAAAACTAAGAAAAGAGATCACATTAATTTTAATCGGCCCTGAGCACCTCAGAGATCAATTATCTGGTGATGTGGATTCTGTAGACGGCATTGCCCTGGCATCCAACACCACTGTAAAGAATCTTGGCGTTATCTTTGATCGGGACTTGTCCTTTAACTCCCATGTAAAGCAAATCTCAAGGACTGCATTCTTTCATCTACGTAATATTTCAAAAATCAGGCACATCTTGTCTCAAAAAGATGCAGAAAAATTGGTTTACGCGTGTTACTTGAGACTGGATTACTGCAACTCCTTATTAGCAGGCTGCTCTAATAAATCTCTTAGGTCCCTCCAGTTGATCCAGAATGCTGCAGCTCGTGTTCTCACTAAAACTAAGAAAAGAGATCACATCACTCCTGCACTAGCTGCTCTGCACTGGCTCCCAGTAAAATCAAGAATCACTTTTAAAATTCTTCTTAACCTACAAAGCCTTGATTGGTGATGCTCCATCATATCTTAAGGAGCTTGTCGTACCATATTGCCCACTAGAGCTACGCTCACTAAATGCGGACTACTTGTAGTTCCTAGAGTCTTAAAAAGTAGAATGGGAGCCAGAGCCTTTAGTTATCAAGCTCCTCTTTTATGGAACCAGCTTCCAATTTCAGTCCGGGAGGCAGACACAGTCACCTCGTTTAAGAGTAGACTTAAGACCTTCCTCTTTGACAGAGCTTATAGTTAGGGCTGAATCAGGTTTGCCCTGGTCCAGCCCTTGATATGCTGCTATAGGCTTATAGCTGCGGACGTTTTAGGATGCACTGAGTACCTATCTCCTCTTTTTCTCTCCTTAAGGATGAATTTTCATCTCTCAATCACACGCTACTAACTCTGCTTTCTCCCGAAGTCCTTTTGACTTTACGTCTCATGGGGTCATCGGACCCTATGAGACGCATAGATCCTATCTGCCTGATGGATCGTCTGGGTCGTAATTCCTGCTCATGACTACGCCACTGTCCTGTTGAGACTCCGCACCTCCTCCCCACCGCCATCTGCCTGATGGATCGTCTGGGTCTCCATCGTGGAATATGCCTACTATGAACTATTCATACACTGTCATATTCATTGAATGTATTTTAACTCTAAATCTGTCCTTCTGTACACATTACATCTATTGCATCTGTCCATCCTAGGAGAGGGATCCTCCTCTGTTGCTCTCCTCCAGGTTTCTTCCCTTTTTTTCCCCCTGAAGGGTTATTTGGGAGTTTTTCCTGGTCCGATGTGAGGTTTTGGGGCAGGGATGTCTATGTGTACAGATTGTAAAGCACTCCGAGACAAATTTGTAATTTGTGAAATTGGGCTATACAAATAAACTGAATTGAATTACTCCTGCACTAGCTGCTCTGCACTGGCTCCCCGTTTAATCAAGAATCACTTTTTAAATTCTTCTCTTAACCGACAAAGCCTTGATTGGTGATGCTCCATCATATCTTAAGGAGCTTGTAGTACCATATTGCCCCACTAGAGTGCTGTGCTCACTAAATGCGGGACTACTTGTAGTTCCTAGAGTCTTAAAAAGTAGAATGGGAGCCAGAGCCTTTAGTTATCAAGCTCCTCTTTTATGGAACCAGCTTCCAATTTCAGTCCGGGAGGCAGACACAGTCACCTCATTTAAGACTTTCCTCTTTGACAGAGCTTATAGTTAGGGCTGAATCAGGTTCACCTGGTCCAGCCCCTGGATATGCTGCTATAGGCTTATAGCTGCTGGGGGACGTTTTAGGATGCACTGAGCTCTCCTCTTTTTTCTCTCCTTATGAATGAATTTTCATCTCTCCATCACACGTTACTAACTCTGCTTTCTCCCCGGAGTCCTTGTGACTTCACGTCTCATGGGGTCATCGGACTCTATGAGACGGCATAGATCCTATCTGCCTGATGGATCATCGAGGTCTGGATCGTGGAATTCCTGCTACCGACCACGCCACTGTCCTGTTGAGACTCCGCCCACTCCTCCTCTCTACCTCCATCTGCCTGATGGATCGTGGAGGTCTCCATCGTGGAATATGCCTACTACGAACTATTCATACACTCTGTCATATTCATTGAATGTATTTTAACTCTAAATCTGTCCTTCTGTACACATTACATCTATTGTTCTGTCCATCCTGGAGAGGGATCCTCCTCTGTTGCTCTCCTGAAGGTTTCTTCCCTTTTTTCCCCCTGAAGGGTTATTTGGGAGTTTTTCCTGATCCGATGTGAGGTTTTGGGACAGGGATGTCTATGTGTACAGATTGTAAAGCACTCCGAGACAAATTTGTAATTTGTGAAATTGGGCTATACAAATAAACTGAATCGAATTGAAATCTCATGACAATTGAGAAAGTCAGTTGTGAGCATTTCCATCTCGAAGGATGAAGGTGCACAGAAGTAGGCAAAGTACTAGAATAACAAGCAAATATTGTATCTGTGGGAGGACAACAAAATGCTTTATTGAGCTTAAACATAGATGGGGAGAGCAGTTTAAACCCATGTTCCTGGTTCAGCTACGAGACATGGAGTCATTTCTGGAGACTCTCTCTGTCACAATGGAGGCAAGTAAACAAATTGAAAGTCAATGACAAAACGTATGACCAGAGGGAGCACAGACTTTGTCAGTAATCCTTGACATGAACGTTACCAAGGAAAGTTCTGCTAGTTTTCTTAAGCTACTTGTTATCTGGCATAGAGTTCCGGCCCCGATTGCTGTGAGGTGACAGTGCTAGCTTCTACACCACCATGCAGCCACGCTTTGGTGCATGGGAAGTACAAAAACATGCAAGAGAAATACAGAAATGTAAACTACTCAACATAGTTGTGTCGTATGTTGTATAAAGAAGAAAGATGTTAAATGAATATCAGAGTGGCTTTAGAAAAGGAAGATCCACAGCAGATAATCTCATTAACGTCAGTAACTAAATATAACCCTCAACATGAAGGAAGCGATGGCTTTAGTTTCCTTTGATGTTGAAAAGCGAATGATTCCATGTGGAGAGATGGACTGATAATTAAAATGAACAAAGACACAGGTGGATGGTTATATAACTGGACAATGGACCTCAGTATACAATCGGGTCAAACTGTTAGAGAAGATCCTTGTACACGTTCATTTTTAGAATCGGGGCTTTATTGGTAAAACTGGAAGCCAACTGCCCCTCAACCTCACTTCTTACTCACCAGGTGTTTATCCACTGTAAACTTGTGGCATGGGATCCCAACGGTCAGGACAACAGCAAGAAGG